>NC_087081.1:11721060-11734739 GCF_026151205.1 Bolinopsis microptera | reverse complement strand
GATAATTTAAGTAATTATTAAATCATCCACCCCAACTGTGCAATAAAGTACTCTCAATAAAATTATATATATATATATATATATAAAGCCATGTACTTTTATTTGATTCTGTAAAATGTCTTCCGAAAATTTATCGATTTGAGATCTTTCATTGAATGGGGAGATGAATAAAAGTAAACGACGTACTAGCTCCAAGCTCGGCGCACTTAATCAAATCCGTTTTTTTGGTAAAATACTTTTTGTTTTTTATTAATTTTTAATTCAATAGTAAAATTATTCAAACAATATACACATAATTGTCACAATGACCCTATATAAAACAACCCTTCAAAAAATCAATATATTCCCTATCTCAAATATTGGGAGAAACATTTATGATTTAAATATTAATCTTGGCCTTGTGGCTCCAAATTCAAATCTAAACTGTTTACATCAACAAAGTTCTTTTTTTTAATTGATTTTTTGTTGTCTCAGATCGTCAAAAATAAAAACTTAACAATTTCTTTTGAACTATTCCAAAAATGTTATTTTGGTATTATGAGATAGTAAAATTTTGTTTAAAAAATTATATTTGCAAAACTATGCAACGCTAATATACGCGTGGACTCGTGGCTAGGTGAACCCATGACCGTCTTGTATCACGTGGTGACCCCCACTGTCGCTTCACTATAGTATCGTCTGTATCGTCTGTATCGTCTGTATCGTCTGTATCGTCTGTATCGTCTGTATCGTCTGTATCGTCTGTATCGTCTGTATCGTCTGTATCGTTTGTATCGTCTGTATCGTCTGTATCGTCTGTATCGTCTTCGACGATACAGGGGGAGCCTTACTGGGCCGCGCTCAGCCTGTCATTCCGCCAAATCTTAATGAACATAATAGCCTGGGGTCCTCAGGTAAGGGGAGCCGCGCACTTCGTGCGCGGCGGGTCATACAACGTATGACAATGACCGTCCAATCCCAATGCACGAGCGACGTGCGGCCCTCTTTTCGAGCTTCTCAGGATGTTGACGGATGTTACTCGTCTAAATTTCTTCGAAGTAGCGCGCGCCGCTTTCTTCTCGAAATGTTACGACGGCAAGTGCTACGAATTAGGGCCAGATTACTGGGCCGCGCTCAGCCTGTCATTCCGCCAAATATTTATTATTTATGTTAATGAACATAATAGCCTGGGGTCCTCAGGTAAGGGCCAGACCATTAACAATGGTCAAATTATTTCTTCAAAGTAGCGCGCGCCGCTTTTTTCTCGAAATATTAGCCCGATAGATGGCAAGTACTACGAAGTAGCGCGCGCTGGGCCAGACAATTAACAATGGTCAACTTCGTCATGCATACGTTGTATGACCCGCCGCGCACGAAGTGCGCGGCTCCCCTGTTGCCTGTATCGTCAGGACGACCGTGGGGGTCACAACGTGATACAATTACAAGGTCAACTCGGAATGATGCAGATGATTATATTAATTATATTAATGATGATTATATTATAATTAATCACTTTAAACTCGACTGTCACGTGATATGACTTTTCAACCCGTTCTCTAGCTGCAAAATGGTCCTGAAAGATTATTCGAAACCCTAACCCTTTAATCTGATCGATCCCAACCCTAACCACTATAACCCTAATCGTAACCAATCCTCAAGCTTAATGCAAAAGCATATGCTGAAACCCTTATAACCGGAACCCTAACGAGAAATAGACTAACTTCCTATATTATATACAGTCTTATCACGTGTTCGAAACAGTTTTTCGCCAATATCTCGTCAGGGGCGCATTTTAACCTTATTATATGTCATAGGAGTGATTTACTGGGCCGCGCTCAGCCTGTCATTCCGCCAAATCTTTATATTATGTTAATGAACATAATAGCCTGGGGTCCTCAGGTAAAGCGGGTCATACAACGTATGACAAGGCATCACTTACCTGATATGAGGACCCCAGGCTTTAATGTTGGTAAACAATAGAGATTAGACGGAATAACAGGCTGAGCGCGGCCCAGTAAGGCATCACCCGATTATTGTTCGGCAGTGATATCATATCAATAAGATTACATTATTTTCTATTTAGTGTGAAAATATGAGTTAGAACGGACATAATCTCGCTGAGTTATAGCTGTTTGAAATTTATGATGAACGCGCGGGTGCCAATTGATAACAACTAAATGCTTTTGCGCGTAGTGCGCGGCGAAAATTTGGCAAAAACGCTTGCGGAGTGACAATATTCAAACTTCGATAAAGTATATAAAGTGGGTACTTCTCGGAAAGGAAAAATTTAGGCAAACACGATGTGACTATTTTTGGGTTGATTTAATACAACTGCAAAAAATTATTCAAACTTCAAGCAAAAAAGTCAAAATTTTTACCACTTTTTTGGATTTTTACCTCAGAACAAATAGAGGGATTTGTTTTATTTTTATACAATCTTGTGCGGCAGATTGTAAACAATCAGTCCAATCATCTTGAAACCACTTTCAATCGATTCTACGGTCAAAAATACGTCTAGTAAGGTGTATCTGGGGTCCCTAACGTATCGAGCAGACAATGCCCGTAAGAGCCTCTACTATAAGTTCTAATTGTAAATTTTAGAATATTCGAATGAATTTACTTCAATATAAATATGGTTACACGGCCCGGTATTGCTCTATCCAAAGCCCTCTGATCTCACTTGCAGTAGCGCGCGACCGCCGTAGGCGGTAGGAGGCACAGGACATTTTAGTTCTACTTGTGAAACAAGCGCGTCACGTAGACTCATGGCTATACTAGGTGAAGGCCCGGTACATAGCGTTAATCAGGATTTCGAACGTCGTGGAGACTGTTAGCCAGTATTGTGTATCATGTATATCGTCAAGGTTAAGAAAAACAAAAATAAAGCGCTATATGAGTTTCTAGACGAAACAAAAGGTTAATCCAGCAGTCTTGAATGCTGAAACCCAGCCAGCCAAAAAAGTACCAACACGTACTATCTCTATTAATTTTAAAATGGACATGAGTTGTTTCCCCCAACCAGGGGTTAAGTTGTATCACGTGGTGACCCCCACGGTCGCCCCTACGGTGACCCCACGGTCGCCCCCACGGTGACCCCACGGTCGCTTCACTAAAGCGTCTTCGACGCTACAGGGGGAGCCGCGCACTTCGTGCGCGGCGGGTCATACAACGTATGACAAGGGTTAAGGGGAAGATCCTGGCATTTATGGACTAAATCACAAAATCACTATAGATCACCATCAACCATATTCATGATCAAAAGATTGGTCCTGTGCCTGCTCGATCTGATACAATACCTCCACGAGATAACATCATGTGACGGTCAAGTGATATGCCGAGAAGTCCAAGGTTTTTGCATTTTGGTAAGATACAAGTACCCACATGCATAAACAACCAGCCATGTGACCTGTCCTATGGGCATGGCTATTTACTAGCTCTAATGAGCTGTGAGCCCTAATTTTGGATTCTAAGTGTTAAGGTCGCAGGGGAATATTAAAATTGTAATCCCTCCTTTTATATGTTATAAACGACATCTGAACCCTACCCAGTGATTTCAAGATAATTTTATTTTATTATCCTAGTCCGCTGAAACCAGTAAACCACGTGTAGGCATGGCAATATCAACACGAGGTCGAGCCATGTGCCATGTCAATTGTCAGGGTGATATCGCTATTCCAATAATAAATAAGATACCCATTTATTGCAAGTACATTTAGAAACAATCGTTAAAATTACAAAATAGATAGAAAAAAATCATGTAAGACTCAAAAATAAAACATCCACTCCAAAAACCTGAAACTGTCCAACTACAGTACAATAAATCATTCGGCCTGTCCTTAGACTTAGGTGCATTTCCTGTGGACAATCCCGGGTCCAGATTCGTCATACTCCTCCTTGGAGATGCACATCTCCTGGAAGGTGGACAGAGAAGCAAGGATAGATCCTCCAATCCAGACGGAGTATTTTCTCTCTGGAGGTGCAATGATCTTAATCTTCATGGTGGGTGAAGCCAGGGCAGTAATATCCTTCTCCATCCTGTCAGCGATTGATGGGAACATCGTGGTTCCTCCGGAGAGAACAATGTTGGCGTACAAATCCTTCCTGATGTCAACATCGCACTTCATGATAGAGTTGTAGCAAGTCACGTCTATACCGTCAGATTCCATACCGAGCACTGAAGGCTGGAAGAGGGCCTCTGGGCACCTGAATCGCTCGTTTCCAATGGTAATGGCCTGTCCGTCAGGAAGTTCGTATGACTTTTCGAGAGAGCTGGAGCTGGCAGCAGTCTGCATCTCCTGGTCAAAGTCTAAGGCGACGTAGCAAAGCTTCTCCTTGATATCCCTGACGATTTCCCTCTCGGCGGTGGTGGTAAAAGCATAACCTCTCTCGGCCAGGATCTTCATGAGATATTCGGTAAGATCACGTCCAGCAAGATTAATACGGAGGATGGCGTGGGGGAGGGCATAACCTTCAGAGATTGGAACTGTGTGGGAGACACCATCTCCAGAATCCAGGACGACACCAGTGGCTCGGCCAGAAGCGTACAGGGACAGGACAGCCTGGACAGCGACGTACATGGCGGGTGTGTTGAAGGTCTCGAACATGATCTGGGTCATCTTCTCTCTGTTGGCTTTGGGGTTCATGGGAGCTTCGGTCAGAATGACGGGGTGTTCCTCTGGGGAAACCTTCAGCTCGTTGTAAAAGGTGTGATGCCAGATCTTCTCCATATCATCCCAGTTGGTGACAATTCCATGCTCGATGGGGTACTTCAGGCTGAGGATACGGCTCTTGCTCTGGGCTTCGTCTCCGACGTAGGAGTCTTTCTGTCCCATGTTGGATCGTCCAACAATGGAAGGAAAGACAGCTTGGGGAGCGTCATCTCCGGCAAGGCCGGCCTTTACCATACCAGACCCATTGTCCACAACCAGGACAGCTTCATCCTCCTCATCCATGGTTAGATAAGTGTTGGATCAAGATCAACCAGAGGAAGTACAATAAACTGTGCTTCTCTCCTCTGCTCTCCTGTTTATATAGCAGCATTACCTCGTGAGATCACCTGACCAGTCAGTCTTCTCTCCTAATGGCTCTCTTAATGTCACATGGTCGCAGCTGCTCGCGATCCCAGTGAAAGATACATTTTATGCACTTTTTTAACCATATATGGACGCGAGGATTCGAGGAAGCGACCTACATGTAAGTTCAATTAAGTAAGTCATGTAAACACGGATATATCTGTGTTGTGGCACATGACACCCACATGACCGCTGCTCGCTCTCACATTAGATACAAGCACGATCACGTGATATTCCTGCACAAACATTCACGAAGAAGTATCCCCTAGTTGTTTGAGTGGCATCACACACATCTCTTGTACGACGTAACAGGTTCCACTTCCTTCATTCCACTCGGTTTAATTATAACTGTCGTACTGCATCTCGGGTGATGCTGTCAAATACTTACATCTACATAACTAATTAACGATAAATGTGATTATAAATCAGGTAATATGTCCAAAAGATTGCTCTAACCAGAGCCCTCTCGCTTGCAGTAGCGCGCGACCGCAGTACGCGTATAACTATACACAATAAACATGGCTATGTGAATCCAAAAGATGCTATGTAGGCTCCCGAGGACTGCTCAGTCCTGTATCATCAACCAAAAAAGAAAAACTGTACGTAAAATCATGCTGCAAAAATACAAACCAGCAACGGTTTAGATTAGCACGATTGACGGTACAGAGAGGTTTTATTTATTACAAATGTGAATATATCTTAACCCCACTGATTAATTGTGGAAATCCATAAAATGAAAGTACAGCAGGCTATCACAGTATCGGTTCGATTTTGAATGTGCCTTTGGTGCAGTTTCTATGAAAATCGATAAGGCCCTAATATCGTGTGGTTAACGTTTTTCAGTTTCAGACCAATCCACTTTAGTAATTCCTGATTACTAAAATCTGCCGAGATTTACTGAACTCCAACTACAAACATTGGCGATTTTAGTATTAAAAAATATGTAGAATTTTCGAAATTTAAGATGAACACCCTCGATTAATCCGCAACCTTTTACGATGTTCACAACTAAAGATAGTCGAAAAACAAGAGAGGTGGTAAAAAGTGGTAAAAGTGGCAAAAAGTGACCTTAAGACACGTGGAAAAGGCACCTAATGGGACGGAAGCTTCTTGTGTCGGTAGATCGATTTTTTTAGACAGATCTGTCTGTACTCCTTTTTTAGACAGATCTGTCCGTACTCCTTTTAATAAAGCAATTCTACAACGAGATCTGAACCCAGTGATTTCAAGATAATTTCATATAATTATTAATTAACCACGTGCAGTTGTGCCATGTCAATTGTCAATTGTCAGGCGATAACGCTATTCCAATATGAATAAGATAATTAGATTATGTAGTTTGCTGATCAGTTTCGATCGATAGAAATAAAATAAAATAAAAAAGTTTTTACCCATTTATTGCAAGTACATTTAGCAACAATTGTTAAAATGACAAAACAGATGGAAAAAATCATGTAAGACTCAGAAATAAAACATCCACTCCAAAGTCCAAAAGCCTAAAATGTCCAACTACGGTCCAATAAATCATTCGGTCTGTCCTGTGGACGGCTGCACGACCTGTCAATTGTCAGGGTGATAACGCTGTTCCAATAATAAATAAGATACCCATTCATTGCAAGTACATTTATCAACAATCGTTAAAATTACAAAATAGATAGAAAAAAATCATGTAAGAAATAAAACATCCACTCCAAAAACCTAAAACTGTCCAACTGCAGTGCAATAAATCATTCGGCCTGTCCTTAGACTTGGGTGCATTTCCTGTGGACAATCCCGGGTCCAGATTCTTCATACTCCTCATTGGAGATCCACATCTGCTGGAAGGTGGACATAGAAGCAAGGATAGATCCTCCAATCCAGACGGAGTGTTTTCTATCTAGGGGAGCAATGATCTTGATCTTCATGGTGGGTGGAGCCAGGGCGGTGATTTCCTTCTGCATCCTGTCAGCGATTCCTGGGAACATGGTGGTTCCTCCGGAGAGAACAATGTTGGCGTACAAATCCTTCCTGATGTCAACATCGCACTTCATAATAGATTTGTAGCAAGTCACGTCTATACCGTCAGATTCCATACCGAGCACTGAAGGCTGGAAGAGGGCCTCTGGGCACCTGAATCGATCGTTTCCAATGGTGATGACCTGTCCGTCAGGAAGTTCGTAGGACTTCCTGAGAGAACTGGAGCTGGCAGCAATCTGCATCTCCTGCTCAAAGTCCATGGCGACGTAGCAAAGCTTCTCCTTCACATCAATGACGATTTCCCTCTCGACAGGGGCGGTAAAAGCATAACCTCTCTCGGTCAGGATCTTTATAAGATATCCGGTAAGATCACGTCCAGCAAGATCAATACGGAGGATAGCGTGGGGGAGCGCATTACCTTCATAGATAGGGACTGTGTGAGAGACACTATCTCCAGAATCCAGGACGACACCAGTGCCTCGGCCAGAAGCGAACAGGGACAGGACAGCCTGGACAGCGACGTACATGGCGGGTGTGTTGAAGGTCTCAAACATGATCTGGGTCATCTTCTCTCTGTTGGCTTTGGGGTTCATGGGAGCTTCAGTCAGCAGGATGGGGTGGTCCTCTGGGGCAACTCTCAGCTCGTTGTAGAAGGTGTGATGCCAGATCTTCTCCATATCATCCCAGTTGGTGACAATTCCATGCTCTATGGGGTACTTCAGCATGAGGATACTTCTCTTGCTCTGGACTTCGTCTCCGACGTAGGAGTCTTTCTGTGCCATGCCGACCATGACACCTTGATGTTTGGGTCGTCCAACAATGGAAGGAAAGACAGCTCGGGGAGCGTCATCTCCGGCAAAGCCGGCCTTTACCATACCAGACCCATTGTCCACGACCAGGGCAGCTACATCCTGAGAATCCTCATCCATGAAATCATCGACATCATCCATGGTTAGATAAGTGTTGGATCAAGATCAACCAGAGGAATTGAAATTTGTGTGTTTGCTATAAACTGTGCTTCTCTCCTCTGCTCTTCTGATTATATAGCAGCATTACCTCGTGAGATCACCTGACCAGTCACTCTTCTCTCTTAATGGCTCTCTTAATGTCACATGGTCGCAGCTGCTCGAAATCCCAGGGAAAGATACATTTTATGCACTTTTACATGTAAGACGTATATGTAAGTTCAAATAAGTCAGTCATGTAAACACGGATATATCTGTGTTGTGGCACATGACACCCACATGACCGCTGCTCGCTCTCACATTAGATACAAGCACGATCACGTGATATTCCTGCACAAACATTCACGAAGAAGTATCCCCTAGTTGTTTGAGTGGCATCACACACATCTCTTGTACGACGAAACAGGTTCCACTTCCTCTATTCCACTCGGTTTAATTATAACTGCATCTCGGCTGATGCTGTCAAATCCTTACATCTACCTAACTAATTAACGATAAATGTGAATATAAATCAGGTAATATGTCCAAAAATTGCTATGTAGGCTCCTGAGGACTGCTCAGTCCTGTATATTCAACCTAAAAAGCAAAACTGTACGTAAAAACATGTTGCAAAAATACAAGCCAGTGCAAAGTCATCTCGAAACAATCAATTCGTTTCAAAAATATTTAAAACTCAGTTACCCCTTAGCTGCAGTCTTATCTTTACAATGAATTTTACTAGCACTTATGAAAAACACTTTGTTCTTCTCCTATAGCTTCTGCCGCTCTATTGTTCATTTTCTTGACGATAAGTTTCTTTGGATCTGACGTTTTTTCAGGAAATCGATCTGGACAGACGGAAACAGTTCTAAACTTCTCTGTTATCCGCAGATTCTTGGTGCTGGGAACTAAACAAGCTGAGCTTAATACTTTCACTTTGACGGGCGGGAACTGCATTGTCCTGATATTTCTTAGATTTCCTGCCATTTCTGCACACTTCAAAGAATATCTTCGGTTTCTGTCCAGTGTTTGCATAACTTCGCTAACTGTGTCAATAAGTTCGCTATCGCTATCTTAAGGGGATATACACCAAAGGCTTTTATGCCGTGACCCTGTTGTTAACTTCAAATTAAGAAAGTATATATAAAAACAATAAGATTTGATACATTAAAAATTATTTTTGAGAGTACGCACATTCGAAAAAAAAATTATTATTTTTTCCCAAAGTTTTGGAAATTTTGAGAAGTCTGTCAGTGTCACTGTAATACCGATATTTAACTATTTGGAAGTTGAAGATTTGCTGTGATATCTCGTTTAATGTTGCTCTAGTCTAGTCAGAAGGAGACACCGACTTTTATTTACTATTAAATAGGTTACGTACTGATCGTAGCCTATTGAATAATGAATATACACAATTAATTCGCATCGCAAGTATTGTTTGATCAAACGATGTTATCGTTTACTTGAGACAACACGTGATGTTTTAAATTATATTTAATGTGCTTTTCAAGTATGTTAAGTAAGGTAAAAGGTATGATGACGTTTAAATAACTTAAACGATAATCATTCAGATAGTTTGAACTCATCTCTGTATCGTACAGAATTACACTATATATTTAGAACTTTTTCATTTGTCTAACTAAACTTCAATGCAATTTTAAAAGGTTTAAACTAGTCCTAGGATAGAATTTTCGCTCTGTATCGTACAGAATTAAAGGCCTCTTTGACAAATAATGCAAGCCTAGGGGAGCAATGGTGAGAAAATAGTGAGAAATAGTGAATGATTCTTATGGTGATTGGTGAATCGGGTTTCCAAATTGTAAAACTGCACAATTTTTCACCATTGGAAACCCCCCGGGGAGCCGGTTTGGAAAACTTACTATAATTTCTACACAATAGCTAGAAAGTTAGATGCCTTATAGTGGAACAGTTTGCCAGAGCTTGCTCCCCGTTTCTATGAAGGTTTCTGATATGTCATGCCCTGTGAGAGCTATTATCAACAATGCTCTCCATTAGTTAGTATAAGCGGGATAAAATGGTATATTTTATGTCATTTCAATCCATCTCATCTCATGTAATCATGTTTCTTTCTGATTATCCTTCCAATTCCATTGTGTTGATGCACGTGATTTCCCCCGTTGATTTCATTTTATACGCTCATATTTGGCTGGCTAAAATGATAGTTTAACAAAATTAAGCTAATTTAAACTCTTAACAGGTCAAGACACAATATTATCACAGCAGTTTGTGCAGCATATCAAAAAACTGTGAAAACTGCAACATGGACACAAACATCGCAACTGACCTGGCTAACCGATCCGTAACCGAATATTCTCGCGACGATATCAAAATGGCGGCAACAATTCTTATGGTAGTGATAGCGATATTCGGGACAATTACAAACACTTTGTCTCTATCGCACTTCATCAGTAAAATCAGAGCAAATAGGTTAACGAGAAACTCGGACAATCCCACTACAAAATTGTTTGCAGTTTTGAACACATGTGATCTATTCGTCTGTGTGTTTGTGCCATCTTTCTTCAGAGCCTGTATAAGACCATCGGTGTTAGCATCTGGTTACTTAACTTGTTTACTTGCAGCTGTGAGGGCAATACATTTGATATTCCCCCTTCACATTATAAATTGGACGGCGGTTAAATTCTCATCTGGAATTTATACTGTAATCATTGCCTTGACAACAGTAATTATACAATTCGAATTATTTGGCCTTGGATATTCCTTAGATGATATGCAAATACGTATACTAGCTGGTTTTTTGTGATTATGGTTTTACTGAACGTTATCACCTTGGGAAAGCTATTTCTTTCAAAATCGTCACAAACAGAGAAATGGAAGAGAAAAGCTGCAGTTACAGTGGGTATTTTATCAGTAATCTACTGTGTCTGCAATGTCGGTTTTCTGATCCTTATTAGTAGGGGGATCCTTAATAGTGCGGGAAAAGGATTTTCATGGAGCTCTCCGCAAATGAAAGGACAAATGACAGGACTGGATTGGATATCTGAGTTCATCCTTATTCCTCTTAATTCTGCCTGCAACCCAGTGGTCTATCTTACCAGAAAGAAGGAGATGAGATTACACGTTAAAACCTTGTGGGGCAAATTCGTGGGATGTTTGTGCAGAGAGGAAAGAGAAAACAATGTACAACTGTGAACCTACCCCTCTACGATTACTGCAGAAATATGATGAATACTATATGTTATGTTATTCGACAGTTTATACATGCAAAAATAATTAGCATTCTCAATTCGAATCGTACCGAACTATTCTTCACGGTTTTTGAACCACTGACTTAGAGCTGATGAACTTATCTTTTGGATTTATAGATTTAAGATTTGGTTATTTTATTTTCAAAGTTTTTTCCAAATGTACATACATTCTCAAAAGCTTTTAACTAGATAATTATTGGTTTTCTGCTAGTTATCTCTGGGTATTTTACTAATATATTTCGATAGAAGAGCATTTCAATTAGAAAATGGTAAACTTTTAAAAAAGTTTGAAGTTGAAGATTTGCTGTGCTATTTCGTTGAATGTTACTCTAGTCATGTTACTCTATTAAATCGATTATAATTCTCACCTTTTTCGATTATATTTAATGTGTTTTTTCAAGTATGTGTGGCTGTGATAGTATTTTCTTATTTTAGTTTTTTTTTTCTGATTCCCAGAGTTTAACTTATTTCGATATTTCCTGTTCATGATTCTAAATTGATGACTAAATCTAAGTAAAAGGTGTTATGACGAAAACAAAGACACCCACAAGATTGTTCACAGCATTGGACATGTAGCTTCACTAGAACTCAAGAAGAACTGTGGTCATCTTCTTCAACAACACGCGTTTTACTATACTTTTCAGTGTTTCCGAGCTGACGAGCTGCCCAAATAAACTTTCGATTTTAATCGTTCACCATGATAATGGGTGAAACTATAATTTTTTGATAACTGTCTGATAACGTCCAACTATAAGTATACAGTATACCCGAATTGATTGGGAATAATAATATGACGCTTATTTACCTGGAAATGACCAGCGCTCTCAAGTGAATAACCATACATATCACTATATTATTATATAGCACTGAGTACTATAGTACGGAAAAAAAGTTAAGAGACTGTAATTGAGATCGCCGCGTCCATTGGTTCATCAATTAAATATCTGACCAATGAGTGCACGTTATTTCGTCCAATCACAGCGCGTATATCAGCTTCCTACATTATATTAGGAAGAGAAACGCTATTGTCGAATGCGAGGAGTGACGTAGCAAGCGATACTCTATCAAGCAAGTGATACCCTGTCTGTCTGTCTGTCTCTATCAAGTGATACTCATTGCATATTGTAACAGTAAACGAGCTTACTCACTATAAATTGTAGGGTGCTACAAGTACATAGAATGTGAAAGATATTGAAATATGTAGACAGGATATTGTACTTCCAAATTGTATGCCAGTCACGGCATAAGACACTCTTATAATTTTATTAAAACAAAGTAAACAATGCCAGTCATTACTATTATAGAAACGCACCACGATTTGAACGGTACAGGGCAAATTTTCTCACGCCGAGCAGGAATAAGTGCTGAAAAATATACTTTTCATACTATAAAGTTTTCGCTGCAGCTCTCAAGTGGATTATCTCATACCTATTCGGTAGAATATGTTCTGATCTATATATCCGAACAGAAAGAGCTCGTTCTGCATGTTATAAAAAATGTTAATTTTACATCGAGCTAGAGAATGCTGTTGTGTGTTTACACTCAACAAAGACACGTCACATCGTAAACGAAATTATTTGCTTTATTAACTGGTTCCTGCAAGGCAGATGACAGCAGAATTCAAATGATATCACATTTGGATTGAACGCCTACCTTGAATAAACTGGTGCCGCCTGCCGGGTAACGAACACAGTGACAGTGCATTATTATTATATTGGCCAGAGTACTTGTTTTTCATTGTTTTGGCAATTATGAATTACTAAGGTTTCAAATTCGCTGCGATGTCATGTAGTTGGAAAATTTTGCTCCCAAACCCATAATGCATTGGATTTTGGCTTCGATTTGCATTGAACTCATTTCCGAGCGGCTGTCAGATTGTTGATTGTAGTAAAATTTCTTGGAAACAACTAAAACAGGAATATTTTGGGTCGCAAAAATTGGACTACTATTGTTAATGTTATTTTATGTTTTATTATTTTTAAGGGAAACTATTTGAAATATTAATAGATGGGTTTCGGGTTTCTTCATTCTCTTCATCTGCTGTATCCTTGATAATCCTACTGTAAACAGTAAAGGAGAGTTTGGATAAATAGTTCCAACAGGGTATCTGACTGCGACCTGAAAATGGTAATATGGTTAATATACCATCAAGGATCTGAGAAAATTCCCGTAAACACATCTTCCGCCCCAGGGTTTGAGACCTAGAACGGTTCTAGGAACCCTTCAGAAGCAAATTTGGCTTGGGCAGACTTTCTAAATATGCGGGCAGTTTTGCACAATTGCCACGTAATTTAGCACGAGCAAAAATAGTTTTAAACAAAGAGCGGTATGGGGGTATGAGAGTAGTTTAAATAAAGAGCTATGTTATTGTTATGGAAACTGCTCTGCAGTGGATTGTGAATGTTATCCATAAACGGATGTTAAGACTTAATCTCAATTAATATTTGACTTACGTGGTGGTGTGAGGTGTCGCTACCATATTACAATCACTCGCTGTTTGG
>NC_087081.1:11473112-11720960 GCF_026151205.1 Bolinopsis microptera | reverse complement strand
ATTGCACACAGTTTGCGGAAAAGAATACCAATTAACATTGTCTGGCAACGTATTTAAAGAGAAGTGCGCAGAGCAAATCAGATGGTAATTTGTACACTTGATCGCAACATGATCAATAATGAATGAAAGATTCATTAAATGTAGACTTTGCCCTCGTTAAGGAGCAGGCTACTGGTGTGTTTTAGATTTAATTAGAACATAAGTTAAAGTATCTAACAAAATGTGTCAAATCCAGGTTTAAAAGAGATTTAGATAAAGGTAAAATAAATTAGAAATAAATTAGAAATAAATTAGAAATAAATTAGAAATAAATTAGAAATAAATTAGAAATAAATTAGAAATAAATTAGAAATGGGCAGCTAAATAACCCTGTTATTGTAATAAACTAACCTTGGCTTTTGGAGCTTTTGGAACAGTTTCTACAACAGCGTACGCTGGTTCAGCACTCCCCTGAATAGATAGGAATTTATGGAATGATTCAGGCCATGTGATCAACAATTTTTTTTGAAACCTCCTGGAAACCTCATATCTCCATCCCCTGAAATTCCCGTCCAATTTTGACAAGAATTAAGTGAGTTATTACAGGGTTGCGTGTGGGCGGTAAACTTTGGGCCACCCAGTATTATGCATTCTTCTAGAGACTTCTGGAATGTTTGAACACAGTAAATAAAAGTTACTGGAGTCCGGTCCCTACCCAGCCACCCAGGGCTCATTAATTAGTGGCTAAACACGAATATGAACCCCTTTATAGTTCACTAAGTTAAATTACAAAGCAAATTATGTATTATCTAAGTAAAGTTGAAGTTACACTTTTGTCCAGTAAATTATTAATTGACTGATTTTGAATCAGTTAATTAATTGAACTATTTAGACTGATCCAAGCTTAAACAGCTAAACAAGTACTAAAAAGTATACCAATGTAAAACGTCAAATTTAGATGACATAACCTTACGGGTACAATGACGACAATGACGACAATGACGGCAATTATAGACACTTAATAACAAATTAACCCAAGTTGGACCAGACAGGTGTAACATAGCGACTACTTTAACGCCGTCTTGTTTCGCCTCTCTCTTCCACACTCAACCACCACTTAAGCGTTTATCTATGACACACCCCACAACACTTACCATCATCCTTGATTACACATCTTCATTCCACTGGCATCCTCCCACAGGACTGCCATACCCCAGAGGTAGGCAAAGCATTCATATGCTATCCTCTCGTGGGCCAACCAGGGCCAGCCTCTCTTTTAAAAATAAAAATATTTAAAATATTAACCCAAGTTTGAGAGATAAACTTACATTGGTAGAGAGCTTCTTGGCTCTTTTTCTCCTCCAGTAACAAACAACCCCAACTATAATGAGGACAACCACCAGGGCTACTCCGCCACATATCAGACCGATAGTCAGTTTCTCCTGTCTCTCTGAAATAATATATTAGTTATTAGTAACTAGTAATTAGTTATTAGTTATTAGTATATAAAGCGGGTTAAGTTTTATAGTCTTTAACTGAAAGCAAATCGTAATTTGTAAATGTTACTTTTAACTTTTATAACTTTTCAATAATTGTAGGAAATCACTTTTACTGTAAAATGTTTAGTAGCATCAAAATTCAAATATGAGAATGGTGTAGCTGCCCAGTGGCTAGTGTCTACGAATAGTGGCTAAGTGCCTGCTTTCTAAGTTTTAAGGGGACAGGGTGACACAGTATCATACTGTATCTTAAATGAAATGGGGGGTCTTTTCATTTCGACAATTGATCGGCACTAGTAGGAATAACTGAGCCATCTTACTGTATGTAATGTGAGACGCGTATCTGTGTATATATATGTGTAGGTTTATCTGTTGCCATTTTACTGACATCACGAAATCACATTGTTGGGTCGAATGCTTTTATGTTTATGGCCTTTTGGCCAATATGAAGAAATAACAAATTGGCCAATATGAAGAAATAACAAATCGGCCAAGAAATAAGAGGTTTAGGTTCCAAAATGTGGTCCCACAAGTGGTGTCAAAGTCATAAAATAAATGAATTTTATTGTCTCTAACACTTCAAGTATTCATGCATACTATCTTCTATATTCAATTGTTTCATCGCAGACAAAATAACGATAGACAAATCGTACATTTGACTATATAATCAGTTGTTCCTTCTGTTCTGTTGAAGTTTTAAATTGGTAATTAGTAATTAGCTAATTATTTAATTGGTCACAGTGCCCCACCTTCCCAAGGTTTGTAAGTGGCTCTTCTTCGCAGTCGAACCATGCTTTATGTATTTGTGGGTTAAAATAACTTCAATATACGGCAGTAAGTAAAGCAATCATGTCTCAATTTGTACTTATAAGTTATAAATATAAGTTGTATATGTAAGTTATTTATATATTAAGTTATGTTTATACATTAAGTTATCTCTCCACAGAATTTAGTAGATAAATAACAATGAAGCTAAACTCAGAATTCGAAAAATGGTCGTTTCTCGACGTTTCCTCTCAAACGACAACCTTACAGTAAAGCGGCCAACAAATTGTTTGTTAGCAGAAATTTAATTATAAACAGGGCCCTGTACTGGTAGAATTGGCCCTGGGCCAAGGATTGATACATGCTAACATGCCGCAATAAAACGGATAAGCATGATTAAGCAAAAGCCAAGACAAACTGTGGACAATACAATATTGGTGCGATATATTGTGTTGTTATTTGAAACCACTTGAACTGGTTCCAAATCAGACCAAATTGTTTTTACCAATTTTAGAACCATCTAACTGTGGAAGAAAGGGGTTCCTTCAAGCAAGAGTTCAGAGAGTAATGTAAAGACACATTTGGTGCACAGTTGATCACAATGCACCAAGACAGCTAACACAGTTCATCCACTGCATACTACTATAATATAGTGTATACCACTATATGGTATATCACTATATACTATATAGTATATCACTATATATATGTATATACTACAATATACTACCATGCTTACTGCCTGTAACTGAACAAAAGTCGTTGGAATTTAGAATCTGCTCTCAGATCTGGTAATATACAGGAGTAACACTGACCACTGTTCTCAATGGGCCATAGCACAATCCAGGTACATAGCACAATCCAGGTACATAGCACAATCCAGGTACATAGCACAATCCAGGTACATAGAATCCAGGTACATAGAATCCAGGTACATAGAATCCAGGTACATAGAATCCAGGTACATAGAATCCAGGTACATAGAATCCAGGTACATAGCACAATCCAGGTACATAGCACAATCCAGGTACATAGCACAATCCAGGTACATAGAATCCAGGTACATTTCGTACAGTGAAGTAACAATGAGCCACGCTTACCCTTATATACAGTATACAGTATACACTCTATACAGTATACAGTATACAGGTACAGAAATCTACTGGGGCATTTGAGGGGGAGGACAAAATGTATCCCAACGACTTTATAGGAAGTAAGAATCAACGTAAGGTTAACTTAGTTAAAATAGCTGGAATGACAATGATGAAACTAAGGGGCCATCTACTTAGGACGTCCGCCAAAATCGCAGATTTTCAGACCACCCCCTCCCCCTGTCCGGGTACTGTGTCCGAATTTTCAAAACCACCCCCCCCCCCCCCCCTCCCCCGGACGTCCGGGTTTCCAGCTACTTTTAAGAGTACGAATAAAACTCAGCTCTCATGAGCTGCTTTGGGAATCGACTTCTCGTTCAAAAGACAGGGATCTAAACTTACAAAGTAACTAGTGTCAAAGAGTTGAAATAAATGGGATTTTTTCGTTAATTCTGCCAAAATTTCCGGACGTCCAGATTTTCAGAAACCACCCCACTCCCCCCTCTCCCTGTCCGGATTTGTCCGAAATTCCAAAACCACCCCCTCCTTCCCGGTTAACCGGATGTCCTAAGTAGATGGCCCCTAAAACAAAATCCAGCAGACTGCTGCAATCGACAAAAGCAGTAAGATTTAACGATGTAAATAAGTCCACGAGCCTAATACTTAAATCTCAACAAACACTATCTATTTTAATTTAAATGGAACCAGTACCCACCAGCAATTACGATTCAGCTGCCAGCATTTATAATATAATAATTTGGACTCGAAACACAAACGAATATATGAGTCGAGATACCTCCAGAAAAGCCGGCTTAGGGAACCTAACACTCGTAAATATTCTAACGAACTTTCATCTGCACCAACTGGGACAATGCCCCACGTGATACGGTGTCACACCACGTGACATGACGTCACACCACGTGACATGACACCGTTTGATATAGCAAGATATCTGACAGGATTACGCTAGAATGACCGTTTACAGCATCACCTGAAGTACCAGGCAGTATATAATGAATCACTGGCCAGTACCATGAAAGATGACCCGATAAGTCCCGAAGGTATGAGGAGCAAGATCTCAGGGGTCGAGTTACCTCACAACATTTGATACAAGAACAGGAGTGTCACTTATTATGGTGACTTGAAACATCTAGATATTGGCTCGGAATGAGGTGATTATAAAGCATTGCACCTCATGTATCCATCTCAGTAGGGGGCTTTAACATAATACGTAAACCGCCTGGGGGGTTTGTAAATGCTTACAAGAAAGAAGTTTTAGTCAGGGTCGAGTTACTTTACGACTTTTGGTACAATAATAGGAGAATTACAGATTGTGGTGACTTGAAAAATTTAGAGGCGCGAAATTAGGTCACTACAATTACATTGCACCTCACGTATTATCCATCTTAGATATTCCTAATTAGGGACTTTTCACAACGATCATTCATTTATCAACAACCTTTCATATGATATGATGATAAAATAATTAGTTTAATATAGATATAGTTGTTAAACTATCAGCTCCTACGCTGTAAACAATGTAATTTAGTGAGGTCAATGTTAACTAACATTGACCTCACCAAAGCACGTATCCCCACATAGATTATGGGGAAAGATTTCATGCAGAATTTGTAGTTTTACGATTTTGAAAAAGTTTGATAAGTCGGATGTTTCTCGTATCTTTGAGTCGATGGAAATTATGATAATATGTTATTTGAGAAATCATCCCCTATTAATTTCAAATCTTGTTCATTATGGTGCATCATATAAATGTTGAACGGCGATAACACTCCCAGGTTATTATGTAATATGTAATGGCACGATATGTGGTTCCACTATAATAGGGTCCATAGTAACGTAACAATGTACGTGCTAGTAACAATTATTATAGTTGTTGCCCTCTAACGCTTTCTTTCTATCTTTGCTAACAGTATTCATTGCTTTGCCGATCTCTCTAACTGCGAGATATGGCACGTTTTGTGTAATAAAACATACTTTACGGTTTAATTTCAACATTAAATCTAGAAGTACTGTTAGGCCGTTCCGATATCTATCCAATGAGCCCAACAGCAAGGGCGAAGAGCCAAAGATGGTCACAGAATAACCTTATCTATACGCCAACCTATACACGTTGATACCAACGAGCAACAAAACATTTACCTCAAAACGAAATACGAGTACGACTACCATCGACATTTTTTACAATGCTATACGCCACCGCGCGATTTCACTGCCATTATAACCTGATAAAATATCTGCGCGCCCTGTCACCCTGTGTCACTGTTCTAATGTATGTAAAGAGACAAGATTTATTTAAATTTCCTAATAGTGTTATTATATTTATACATGTGTGTATATTTCTAAATTTATTGTAATTGAATATTTTAAGTTTGTGCCGAGTACTGCCTCCGGGTAGTGCTCCTCAATCAATTTGGAAAATTTCCGCCGTTACGTCCCCCTCCGTAGTTTCCTCAGCCGTAGTGTCCTAAACCCAATATATTGTAAGATTATCAGCCATTTTACTGGGATACGTAGTAAGATTGACAAATTGGTCCATCATTATTCATAAGTTGTTACATAGAGATCTGAAATCTAAACAAAGATAATGTACGGTATGGTTTGATATGGTGGTAGGTGGCGCAATGGTAGTCACCACTGAGTAACTGAGTTAAGATTATGTTTTGTGAGGCCCTGACGTTGCCCATGAACTTGGATTTATGAAAAAGGTCACATATCAATATTACTTTGACCCCCGAAGTATTAAAATACAACAAGCCCCCCCCCCCCCCCCCCCTACAACAAGTACTCACCCCACATATTAACAGGCTCTTCCTCAGGACCTGTTATTACAGGTCTCTCCCTTAACTCTACCTGAAATACCAGGTTTATGAGCCTGACTTTTATCAGTTTATTTAAACTTAAAGCCAAACTCACAAACTCTGCTCAAAACTCACAAACTTTGCTAAAAACTCACAAAAATCACAAACTCTGCTCAACAAACTCTTCCATTGTAGTGGATTTGTGATGAAACTCATCTTGGAAGGATAATAACTTGGATAAGTTAATAGGACTGGTGCTTTAAAAAAATAATAAATGGCCCTATCTCAAGAAACGTAAATAAATTAAAATACATGGAGTCGGTAGCTTTATAGGGATAACTATCGAAGGTCGATTTTCTTCACCGCTTGCCTCTTTGAATCGTAATTTGAAGCATCGTTCCCCTATATTGTATATGAAATATTAATTTACAAGCCTAGAAATTTACCTCTTTGCAAAATGCCGTGTCTTGATTCTGCTGTACACAACATCGGAATATTCCAGCCTGGGTTGCATCAGAGATGTTCAAACTTGTCAGTGATCTGAAGATGGTCGTGTGTTAACTTTATATAAGATAAAGGTTGATTATACGATAAGTTAAACAGGCATGAGCTGAAACGTTTAATCCAGTTGTAGAGAGGTATAAATTCCTAAAGGCGCATGTGTTGGTACTACCAAAGTACGCAATAGCCCCGGAACACAAGAAAATAGTGTTGTTGGACAGGAGTCGCTGGAGTCGGACAGGAGTCGCTGTCGGACAGGAGTCGCTGTCGGACAGGAGTCGCTGTCGGACAGGAGTCGCTGTCGGACAGGAGTGCTGTCGGACAGGAGTCGCTGTCGGACAGGAGTGCTGTCGGACAGGAGTGCTGTCGGACAGGAGTCGCTGTCGGACAGGAGTCGCTGTCGGACAGGAGTCGCTGTCGGACAGGAGTCGCAGTCGGACAGGAGTCGCTCTCGGACAGGAGTCGCTGTCGGACAGGAGTCGCTGTCGGACAGGAGTCGCTGTCGGACAGGAGTCGCTGTCGGACAGGAGTCGCTGTCGGACAGGAGTTGTGTTACCGCCCGGCCGCCCCGGAGGATGTCGATATATCGAATATGATCCGATCATAATCGAAGACTTTTCAGGAACTACTCCTAGGAGTATGTGTAGTACAGCAAAGTACTAAACAGCGTGTTCTTATTTTATATATGATAAGTTATCAAATAATCAGTTTATCTATCTGATAAAACTGGATTCTAATTAAGATAATGTAATTTTCCTAAATGCTACCTTGGGACCAAAAAGCAATTTAATGAAATATTATCCCTGTTCCCACTTCCCAATTATTTATATTTATATGTGATTGAACACGTTTATACAAAGACTCTTGCGGTTCATAGCTTCACAATATAATAAACTATTCATCCTTTTTCTTCTTATCGTGACTAGTGATGCAAGTAAAAATATTTCTCGCAGTTCACTAAATTTTGTAGCTTATCTAAAACATAGTGTTTATTGTGTAACACCGAGATAAGGTTGTCGTCTGTTCTGTTCGTTACACTGCTGAGCTACGTCTCTTTTTGTTTAACTTGCACATGATTATATTGGTTTTTATTATGAATTTGTTCTTACTTGTCTAATAGATAAGGCAAAATTGCAGCCAGAATATCGAATGTACACTGTAATTAACCGCTCGTTCAATATGTGTTTCTCCTCGACACGCTCTGAACAAACGAAATATCTGTCGTCACAAGATAAAATTACAAGATAAAATTACATTGTAGCAGTATAGTAATTAGTAGGATGTGTTTGTGGTTTTATTTTCTTTGCAGCTTCTGAACATTGCATCTGTATAAAATCTCGTGAACTTTAGTACGTTAACCTACTGCACATGATTTTCAACATTGACACGTGACATACCAATAGTTAAAGAAGGGAGGACTGCTCCTCTGGTACAATGACTCTGTTCAGCAGAGAAGTGGAACTGTTACAGTTGGAACAAGATCCTGATCCCGGAGTGGTTGTTTTTGCATTTGACTTAGAAACAAACGGGATGACCACCAGATGTGATATCTTGCAGGTATAAATAATAAATATTAGTTATTTTCCGTTTGATAACAAGAGTAATAACGATAAAGTGTGTTTGATTGATGCACATATTTTCACTGAAATTATAAGAACAGTACAATTCTAATTATCCAAACTGCTAAATTTATTTGCTTGAGTTGGAGATCAGAGTTTCACTAATAAACTCTATGAAGGGGTGGTACTTATCCTATTTTCTATTCCAGATAGGTGTAAAAGGGTTCAACTGGAGCACAGATGAGGGGTTTGTTCAGGAATTCAACCAGTATGTCACACCTACAAATGAAATACCCCAACATTCCTCAAGAGTTCACCACCTAGCACGTGATGAAGACGGGGACCTTGTTAAAGAAACAGACACTCCGGGGAACCACGAAAAATTGGAAACATTACCGATTAAAGCGGCCTTAACGAACATGTGGGAATGGTTGCTGAAAGACAACCCTCCTGTGCTTCTTGTAGGATTCAATAACTCTCGCTTTGACAATCACATCATACTCCACCACTCCAAGATCTGCTGTGAACCAGATCTCATGGACCGGGTTAGATCACGTGTTCACTTCACTGATCTCCGCACAGTTTTATCTCAGCGAGGGGAGCAGGGAAACCTGGAGAGTCACTACAACTCCTGTGATGGACCTCCTCTAGAACTTCATGATGCTATCTCTGACTGCACTGCGATATGTTGGGTTTTAAACGGGAAGGCAGTGTCGTATGATGAGTTAAGGGGTAGGGCGGTCTCGCTTGAGAGTGTGCTGCAGAAAAAAAATAAAAGCTCCCATCCGTTGTTGATAGGTAAGTTAGTAACACCTAAAGTGGCGGAGAAGATTGGATTTATTACTCGTGAGAATTACCTGAAGTTTTCTGAGGAGGAACTCATTAGGTTCTTAAAGACTAAAGGGGTAACAAAGATATCGATAACTTTGTGTGTCAAGAAATGGAGGGCTGTTTCTTACGAAGCTGATTTCTAATGATTTTTGGAAAATTGCTATTATTATATAAATCTGCTGTACGTAAAGACTGTACGTTCTAGATTAGTTGTTTAAAATCGAAGAGTTTTACTTTAATAAGATAGATGATATTTAAACTGTTAAGAGAAACTGCGAACCCTGGTGTGGGACAGGGAAATATAGGGGGCGTTATTTGGCGTAGACCGGGCTTAAGTTCGAGCTTGTAGCTGGTGTTAAATCCTCTCACGAATACAATTCTCGTGCTGACCCCTGACAAATATTCATAATACCATTTCCACTCTGGATCAACTTTTGTCTCTAATTTGTACAATCACTCAGTTGCTGAGTATCTCACTGCTTATATCGCACACTGTCTTGTTTTTCTAATTTTCTGCTTGTTTGACGGTCACATTGATGCGAGATATGAAGGCCTCAATTTACTAACGATTAGGTACACAGAGTCTAGAGTTAGATTTTTTGTATGCCACTGTTTGCTCGAAAAGCCCTCACTCACCACCCAATCAGCACTCAATTTCAGCTTTTTTTTTCAGTTCAGAAGCCGGCGACCATATAATATGAGTAACTTTACCTAGTTAACAGGGCGCCCCATCAGCTTCAATCCCAAAACGACAACTGCACCCAGCTCGGCAGCTCATATTACAACTGCACCCAAAAACGACAACTTTCCTTTCTAGATTTATCTCATTGTTCTGCATGTGCACATGAAAATGATTACATTGCTCCAAGACCCTCCGAGAAGCATGCTGGCAACGTACCACCTGGACCCGACTGTAAAATTGGAGACAGAGTCAAGCTCCAACGAACGGCGTTTGGGATTTTTTATTTCATGAGATAGCGATAATAGGACATGGTAACCATCAGATTTCTTCACTAAAGTATTCTATCATTTCCAATTTGACGGGAACTAAGCAGTTAGTGAGTTAGAATCGTTTAGCTCTTTGCGTTTATCCTTACTCCTTAGTCCTTACACTATTTAGCTACTTATCTTCCTACCAGGCTCCACATATGCTGACTGTACTACTCTCGACTCAGCATGGAATTATGTTGGAACATATACAGGTTTACTTGTTGGAGATGGTTTTGAGATAACCCTTATCTGTGAAACAGGGTGCACCCCCTGTACACCCCCTGTGAAACAGGGTACACCCCCTGTACACCCCCTGTGAAACAGGGTACACCCCCTGTACACCCCCTGTGAAACAGGGTACACCCCCTGTACACCCCCTGTGAAACAGGGTACACCCCCTGTACACCCCCTGTGAAACAGGGTACACCCCCTGTACACCCCCTGTGAAACAAAGTACACCCCCTGTACACCCCCTGTGAAACAAAGTACACCCCCTGTACACCCCCTGTGAAACAGGGTGCACCCCCTGTACACAGGATCAGAAAATGCGATAATTGTTCCTTTCTTGGGCGCGAACGAAACAATTATTGCATCTTAAAAAAATAGAATTGCTTGCTTTAAACATAATTTCAGTAGTTTACGTACTTGTATTGAAATTGATTTTGAGTGAATATGAATTATAAATTCATGCTACGTATGAGATCTTTACTTCTATTTATAGAAGTTATGTATTGGTTATATAACCAATGAAAGATTCAGAGCGATGTTCACAGGGCGATGGAGTATTACATTCCCACGATCAATAAATTAAAACGAACAGTAGTTCGGGTGATAATTGTAAAAGTTAATTGTCGAATATTGCGCAAAATTGACCCTTAACTTTCCGTTCGCGATTTAAATAGAATGTTTAAAATGATAGGGGCCGTTTGGGCAGTTTTAAACAAACTGGTCAATAACCAATGACCACATAACACGATCTTCTTTCATTTTCAGATGTCCGACTTGTATTATCACCTGAATATCATACATGTCTATTGATGTCAATGTCGTTTGTAACCAAACACACCTCCTTGGTAATGGTGGAGATATATTATTTTTGCTCAACCTAACACCATACACCTCATGTAATTGTTCGGGAATCAGCAGTGAAGTTAAACGAGAGCCTGCGTCAAACTCTTTAAACGGTCCAACTAGACGAACATTAAAATTCAAAATGTATCGACTCTCTTCTAAGACTTGACCACGTTGATTCAGTATCGGATTCAAAGTAAAATTTAAATGCGGTGCCAAAGTCTCCAAGATTTTCATCCGCCTATAGCATGAATAAATTAGCTCATGTATAAAACCAAAATGGTTCATTCCGCCAAAGATATCTGACTGCACTCCAACCCTATCTCATTGTTCTACATTTCGAATTTTAATGTGTGTCTAGTTGGAACGGAAAGTACATGTAGAATCTACATGTACCAAAAGATTAATATAACTTTCAATGGCGTCATTCAAAGCAGCGTACTCAACCTCTTGGGGACTGTTTGATCTTTTCAGACACCCTCTATCTCTCCGTAACCCACTTAACTAATAGTTATTGTGTAGAAATGATATCTTGGTTGGATCTATTTAGAAGCTGGTCAAACCCGGTACACTATGAAGGTCTGGAATGTGTACCATTGGGAAAGAAATAATCACGTCGGAAATAAAATATTAGAATGATAATTAACATGGCTGGCATCATCAAGACAATTAACATACAATTAACAAGCGATTAAAAAGCGGACAATGCTGACCTGAATTTGCCGACTTCCTGCACCTCAGTCTGAATTACTTTGGAATCATTTCCCAGCCAATAGACTTTGTCTGGGTTAGTGTTCCCCTCGGCAGTGCAGATCAGTGAAGATATGGCGGGAGCTGGTTTCTCTTGGAGTACCACCGAGTGGACTGTTGGATCTCCAACTGAGAGGGGGTTAGTGTGAGGTGGTGAAGGTGGTAAAAGTGGTAAATTCTGTGGCTATATACTGTGTCTTAAATGTCTGTGGTAAATCTGGGTATCTTGCCTTATTGAAAAGTACTGAGCGGCAGTGTCGCGGTACACAAGAAATAATACTTGTGCAGACATTACGTCTAAGGGTAACTTCATTTCTTGGTGAATCAAGTATTTATTTGTGCAAGTTTTGGTCACGGTCCTGAATAATTCAAAATTTATAATCCACTATCTTGCAACTCTCAACTTATTAATAAGTAATAACAAGCCACTAGCCAGCTCATTCTCTTTGCCTTCAACGTCACCCGCACTAACAAACACCATACTATCCACACATATTTTGGATATCGTGTGTCCTTGATTTGAAACTATGGGATGATAATAGCAATGATAATTACAAGAATTACAATCGATTGCTGCCTGATTGGATAATAATTTCGGATAATGCTTCCGGTGAGAAGATTGTCAGATTAACCAAATTCCAGTCGATATGCCAATTGTTAGAAATGGTAATTATGCACTGATTATTAGCTATTAACTTACCATTTGCCACCGACAAAGTAGATATCAACAACACGCCACTATGTACTTTTATTAAGCATTTATTTTAATTAAGTATATCTTTTTATTCAGAACATACTTTTACCCAAGTATATATTTTTATTAAGACAAAATTTATCCGATACGAAGAAAATAACCTCCAAAAATACCCACCGAAATTAACACTGAAAGCAGTAGTGTTACAATACTTCTTCTGCCTTCTGATACTGCTGAAACCTCTACAGCTGTACTCCCCAGAGTCAGAATACCTGGACAGTTTCAGGCCACATGTTCTCTCTCCTTCTGGAGCGTTCTTCTGACAGGACGAAGCTGAGGGGGCAGTGTTTATCATATACTATTATATGCGTATTATGAATTATACATTTAAGTTTTAATTAACTGTTTTTGTACTGTAATAAAAAAGAATTGGATACATTTTACTTTAATTTGAGCGAGTTTTACTGGAATTTGAGACTGACCCCAATTTCCGAGAGGTTTATCGTCTTTAAAGAACTGAATATCTGGTACAGGGAACCCCGTCCCAGTGCATGTTAATGTTACACTTTTAGGGAACACGAACACGGCTAGGTCCGGAACTGGCGACAGTGATGACTCACATTTCTTCACTGAAACGGAACGAGTTTTATTTGTCCAAAATATTTAGCCATAGGATAATTTAAAGATTATTTAAAGTACATAAATTTCCCATATAATATTGAATATTGATCTTAAAATCAAGGATGATTTCATACCTCATCAATAAAAATAGTACTAGGAATAAATAAGCATTGATTTTACTCCTTATGAAGCAAATCAGTGCCTCAACCCTTCTCTGATCATCTCTAGGTAACTGTGATACTTATTTTCAGTGGTTAAAAGTTTGAATAAAATCAGCACCTAAAACATCTCCTGAACAGCGCCCTATTTTGCAGTTTTATTGTGCACATACGGCAGGCAATTATTTGAATCCAGCTAAGTGCGCACTTAAATGCTCTAATTTTGTCAAAAATTGTGCTGGTCTAGAAATTGTATGTTTTGTCTGTCTGTCGAAACCAAACAAGTTAAAACTAAAAAGTACTTCTTGATTAATGCTTTACACCTATGACTTAACACATATAGGTCATAGGTGTAAGGCATTCAAGTATATTCAAGTTTATTCGATCTATTTACTGAATATATGAATTTATAATGTAGTTAAAGGACTGAATCCTCTATTGACTGACTGATGACTAAATGTATGTTTGAACAAGTGTAAACACTCAACACGTGCAATAACACGTACAGAATTAACAAGTATAATACTAAGCTATACTTGTTTACTTCTCAGTAAATCAGTTTTAAGAAGTACTATACGCAAAAAATCGTAAAAATGCGGGCAATGCTTGCAACTTGAGTCTTCATTCGACAGTTATAATACATGACTTCTTGAAAAAAATTGTACTGAAGATAAGGATCTTCTATCCATAAAATGTTCACACACAGGTTTTTATGAACATAGAATTTCATGAAAAGGTTTTAATGTTAATTTTTCTGGAACAACATGCTAGGAAGCTCAGAGTTTATTTAGTGCACATAAAACTGGTGCAACAAATCAAAAACAACAAGACCTTTAGATTATTGCAATCTCCAGTCTCCACGAGATCAATGTGCAACATGTAAGTGAGTGAGCTTATAAAACTGACGGGAAACTTACGGCCATTAGTGTAAATGACTGACGGAGCAGGAAGCACTGCTAATTCTAGCGTGCAGATTCTTTCTGAAGGTCACGCGCTCATGCTCATAGCTTAAATACTTTCAAATACTCGAAATACTTTCTATTTCGACATTCACAGATCATGCTTACTTTCTAAGTTGCTCATAATATCACCATGCCAATCAAGACAACAGAAAAATGTTGGTTTGTACAACTGTGACCGTAACTTAAACCTCTTGGTCCTTCTATTATAGTCACGTGACAAAGCATCCTCTTACCTAGAATAAGTCTAACAGAAGCTTCGTCAGTATAGGATTGTAACGAGTATTTCTGTCCTGCTTCTGTGGTTGATTCTTTGTAGAAATTGTGTGTAACTTCCAGTCTGTACGTTCTGATATAGATTCAAGATAAAATAAATGTGATCTGAACATTGTCGTTCACCATGAAGTTTTTCTTGGAATGGCTCACAATCGCTCAATACCCATTAAATTATCCATAATTACCCATTATTACCCATTATTACCCATTACTCACATATTAATACCAGCTAATGAAGCTGAAGATCAAAGGACTAACCTCTCATTAACTTGAGTGAAATTATCTATGGATATGGTGTAAACATCGTCCTGTACAGTACACTCTTCATTAAAATACCTCCCGACTCCGTCCTCACAGACCGTGTTCCTCACTCCGTCTGTGTATAGGTCTACCTACCAGAAAATAGTTCAAATTAGCTGCCAGGGTTTCAGAAAATAGTTTAAGTTACCAGCCAGGGTTTCAGAAAATAGTTCAAATTCGGAATTCCGGAAATACAGTGAGACAGTGGTCTGACTTGTTGATGTGAACAGATTACAGATGGTTCTGTTTACAAGAGTAAAAAGGTTCTAGCTAAAAAAGTTTGGTTAGTAGGTCAAATTCTAATGATAAAATGTAGCAAGAAGTGACGGGCTTGCAATCTGCCACCAGCACTGAGCTGTACCTGTCCTGGACACGTGATATTGTGACGACGTCACGTGATATTGTGATGACGTCACGTGATATTGTGATGACGTAACGTTTGGCACTGACCTGAACATTTCCTGGACACGTGACGTTGAAAGAAAATGTCACACTCTCGCGCTCAAAAACGTGAAGAGTAGTTCCAACCGCCATGTTCTCTGGAAGCGATGTGAATATCTCCGGTTTTCCTGTGCAAAAGCTGTGATAAGTGGTTAATAAGCTAAAAAGATAATTGCCCGAATATTCAGTTTAATATTCGCTTGATCATTGATAAACCCATAAACAAACCTATGATAGCGATCTGAGTGAGTCTCTGAACAAACCTATGATAGCGATCTGAGTGAGTCTCTGAACAAACCTATGATAGCGATCTGAGTGAGTCTCTGAACAAACCTATGATAGCGATCTGAGTGAGTCTCTGAACAAACCTATGATAGCGATCTGAGTGAGTCTCTGAACAAACCTATGATAGCGATCTGAGTGAGTCTCTGAACAAACCTATGATAGCGATCTGAGTGAGTCTCTGAACAAACCTATGATAGCGATCTGAGTGAGTCTCTGAACAAACCTATGATAGCGATCTGAGTGAGTCTCTGAACAAACCTATGATAGCGATCTGAGTGAGTCTCTGAACAAACCTATGATAGCGATCTGAGTGAGTCCCTGAACAAACCTATGATAGCGATCTGAGTGAGTCTCTGAACAAACCTATGATAGCGATCTGAGTGAGTCTCTGAACAAACCTATGATAGCGATCTGAGTGAGTCTCTGGACCCATATGGTCTGAGTGAGTTTGTCCAGAAAGGCACACTGAACCACTCCACTCTTCATTCTACTGGCTCGATTCACTGTTATTGGTACTTCTATCTCTTCACCGTTGTAGTAGTACACGCGTCTGTAATGGACTCAATAGTTACTGTTACATACTAAGATTATAAATGAGAGAAATAGAAATAAAAGCTTCCAGAAAATTGATTTAAATCTGGAACTAAAAATTAACTTTAAAGTAAACATCCTTCTCTTTAAAAATTATCTTCCTCTTCTACACTTTAAGCAATTGTGATCTTTTTGACAAGTTCAGCCGGTGAATCGTATAAATAATAACGAGAAATTTCGTGATATGATAACTGACCTAAACTGCGCCGGATTCAGGACACTACATGGTATCTGAATGTTCCCCAAAGTTGTCCCCAGTATGTATCCCTTGTAAACAGGGGGCTCATCTGCGAACTCCACCTCTATACTGCTATCAACTGAAAGTAAGATTGTAGATATTTAGCTATCTGTGTGTTAGTCTTATCTCACAGTTAAAAAGTCAGTGATTAGTTATTAAATATGTTATTTGTTGAAACAGTTTGTGATCCGAACTTTGTGATTACTGTCTAAATTTCTTGAGTATGAACTGGATCGATAATATTACAGTCAAACCTTTAGATATTTGTTTTCTTTGGCTTGCACGAGCCAACATTTATTTTTATCCGATTTATCAAAACTATTAATCAGCAGACAATTACCATAATAATTACAGAAAATTTTATAATTTCAGATGTATCTATTTTTGCTTTTGTCTGAAAATAGAGCAAGCCAAACGTTTCCATAAAACCACCAAACTGTGCCAATTAACGCCCAGTAACCCAATTAACCACTTTTGAAACCAATTAACTTATGAAAAAAAATAATTCACAAACACCTGAAAAACAGCATATTATCTGTTAATATGGCACGCGTTTGATAAATACCCACCAAATATCGACACGCGCATTTAAGCTGACTCCAATTCGCACAAAATCGCTAAAATTAGAGAAAATCTCGGACGGATATAATCACTTTAATTGTCCCTAATTATCCAACACTGGTCGCTGTGTTGGTGTGTGCTGTAAAAATTTGTCATGGCTGATATGGGTAGTGGGTACAGTAATTCTACTGTCTACCGTCTGAAGATATGATAGTACCGTCTCCAAACAACCCTGGCTACTAATTTGCTGTAAAGCACTACTAATAGCACAGTGCTACTAATAGCAATAAACAGCACTTAGGTTGTTTGACTGGGAGCGAGGGAGTGGACTAATTGGTCAGCAATTCTGGCAAGGTGGTACGATATTGGTATCCACTTATCTGGCAACTAGCAAGGTGGCACGATATCCTTTAATCTGGAGGAGATTTAAGAGACGGTAAATATAATTTGGTTTGAACTGTTAGTCTTCACCTGGTAGTACCTGAGGGTCAATATAGTTATTATTTAGTGCAGACAAGTTGAATATAGCTCTGGTAACCACACATACTCAAAATCTTTATATATACAGTAATTATCAGGCGTTTTGCGGCAGTCTGTACAAGACTGAGATATCGACATTTGAATAATTCAGAGAAGTAAAACAGGCATGTAGATATTTAGCACTTCTCAGAGATTTGAGAGTGATTTGAAGAGATGGAGTTAGAGAAAGAACAATTGACTATATTTTTGTTATACATATTCAAAGGATGCGTGACGCGTGTGGGTAGAGGATCCTGGACACTTTTGTATTCAGAGTTTTAAAAGAAATCCCGCTAAACCTATTCTCTGTCCCCTGGACTAGTACGCAGTATTCTCTGTTTTGAAAACTGGTCCAGAAGAAATTATAGATTATCATGGTAGACTTATAGAATATAGACTAGTATTTAGTAAACTATTATATTGTATATGTCTAGAAAGCAATGTCTATCTTGATAAGCCGCAGCCCGCAATAGGAGCACCTTCTAAAGAATGTTTAGTAAATTATCTATCATCTGGTCTGAACTGGGTGTATTTGTTAAGCTTACTGACGCACATAGACCAACATTTTTTCAAGAAAAGCTAAATTATTTGATAAAATTATTGTAGAGCACTTTATCAGAAAATAAACGCACGTATCAGTAATTTAATTTAATATCAACAATGTGAATAACTTACCAGGTTGAGGAACAGTAACAGTGACTTTATCGGTAACCATATCGGACCCACATCTTACAGCACATTGAAACTTCCCACTTTCTCCGTCAGGTAACCGGTACTGTAATTGAAATAATTAGGGTAATTACCGTAATTAGAGTAATTATGGTAGCTTCAGGGGTAATTTGGATAATTTTAGGAATTATTATGGATAATTTTAGAAGTATTTATACTTGGTTTATCATATTAGCTGATTAAGATTTAGATAAATAATTACAATCGCTGGTATAACTAATAATTATGGCTGCTTTGATAATTCTGGGAGTATAAAATTATAACATTTAAACATAGTCTGCATATTTTCATAATCGTAAAACGATCCAATCAAGCCCGGTCCGATTTATGTACGTTAGGAAATAATTTTAAGAATGTAACACTTTTCTGACAAAATGTAGAACAGCTTGGTCATTAGAAAACAAAATGTAAAATGACTCGTTAGCCTCAATTCGCCCTCGACTAAATGCTTCAAAAATTGTATTAATCGAAACTCAATTAGTTGAACTATAGACATGTGAAATATCATATGCCTATCTTAAAAGTTCTTCCTGTGACAACCGTCTAAAGTTAAATTGGGAAAACGTGGTCCATCTCGTGCGAACTTTCCTAATGACCAGGGTCTTATTACTTTACTTTACTTAACGTTGTTTAGCTGCAAGGCAGCAGGGCCATCTATGAAAACCACCCTTTTTCTTTTACTTCGGACAACCATGGCTGGCACCAGCACTTACAGGAACCCGAAGGATCGATAACTAAGGCCAGCGACGGTTAAGGTATTATACCAAACTTTCTTTGCCCGTGGCTCCGCTGTATAGATCATGTACAGCTCCTCATTTAACCCTCACACACATTTTCTCGAGCATTCGGCTGAGTAGACCGGGGGCTGCATAGGTCCATCGGAACCCTTAGCAGAACGGCAATGCCGCTCACCCCATGGCTAGTGGTACAGGCGGGAATCGAACCCGCAACCTCGTGATTGAGCAGCATATCACGAGTATGGCATGTCGACTAACGAACTGCGCCACTAAATGTAAACTGCGCCACGAAAAGTGTTATGTAACACTTTTCTGACAAAATGTAGAACAGCTTGGTCTTTAATTGCAGTGTTTACCACCAGTAAATTCTAATGAACAGAGCTATGGAAACGGTATTTTGTCTAAACCGGTGTCTTGATTGGTGTCCTTTAGTCCTTAACTCAAACAAATAAATAAACAAAATAGTAAATACTGACGAAAGAACTGGAACGAAGCACTTTACTGAGTACCAATTTATGGTTGTCCGACAATTAAGACTCCCATTTAAAGTCTCGATTTTTTTCCTCAGAGGAGGAACCAACTAACACATCATACATTCATTCACTACATATCCACCGACAAAAAGATGATAAGTCTCTATCTTTAAAGGTCCCAATCAATCCACAACAAATTGACAATATCAATGACCCACAGCCAGAAACCATAGCAGACTAGCAGATAATCTGTATGGAAATTTTCGATTTCGGAGGAAATTTTTTTTTGCCAAAGAGAAAATTTCAAAAGTTTACGATATTGATTTGAAAAATTTGGATACAAAGTTTTTTGTTGGTGAAGAGAAAATTTTCTAAAAACAATCCAAAATTGTTGACAAATGAAAGAGGAAAAAACTAACAGTTCTTTGAATCTTTTTTTTAACTGCCTTTGAAAATTATCTCTATTGCCAAATTGCTTCTAGGCCTTCTGTGTGGGCAAAATCATCAAGAATTTTTGCCTGCGGCAAACATATTTTCAATTCCTGTCTGTGGCCTGTGCGAAAGTTTAAGTTGTATGCACTCTACATTTCTCAGGATATGGTTGCCTCTACTCTGCAAGGAACATATTATTATATTATAATTATTTGTGATAACTACGACAGATGGTGCAAGCTGGCCATGTTTTACTTGTTGTAGGAGAAAGCCATTTTGTAACACACCATTTTGAAGGGCTTCAGATATTTTGTTATTGTAGATTTTAATGTGGCCAAGCAAAAACGCAAAAATTTTCTGGGGCCTCGCTTCAAATGCTTAAGAACTGTCCTGGCGAGCAGGCCACGGAATACAAAAAAATTGTATCTGCGAGGAAATTTTTAACTTTCTGGATGTGGGATCAATGATGAAGAAAATAATTAAAATTACTAAGCTATTGAGTATTTATAACCAACTGTTGTAGAAACAAATAGCTGACCTGTCGCCCTTTAGCGATGATTATATCCTCCTTGTACCAGGTGTAAGATATCCTGTTAAAGTCTCTGGAACAATACCCTACTCCACCACAAAGTAGTGTTATATTTGAACCAACTTTTACCTGAGAAGATGTGAGGAGTTCAGTTAACCGGCATTCAGGTTTTAGTAGTGTTAATGCAAGCCAGAATTATGCAAATTGAGTTTGCATAGCTATTTAGTTGTGAAACTTCGTGGCATATGACATATCGGTGTAAAACATTTCCAGTTAGCACTTAGCAGATACTCGATAGTAAGGATAGTTTGCATGTTCACAATCCTAACAAGTGATCTTGTTTTCAAATTGAAGTTGAATAAATTCTTATGGGTTGAAATTACTCCAACTACAACCTCTCTTTTGATTTGGTCTAACCTCATTGGACAAGGTGCCCTTAGGACCAATGGCGTCGGTGAGGTAACCCGCCACGGGCTTTGATATGAAGTATTCCTGTGAATTAAACTCTGAAATAAAATAAGTCATAACTAAATGTACCTGATGTAAACGTTTGAGTTTAAAATACCTAAACAGCTGCTACAATGTAATGCATGAAATTTAACATCTCATTCCAGCCAGATATTTGAATTTCATTTAAAAAGTCTCTGATGAACTAAATAAAGGGAATAGCACATACCAAGCCTAACTTGGACAGTCCAAGCAGCTACCAGAATACTCCGAGTCCCCTGAACCACTTTACAGAAGTAAGTAGCCTGATCCTCCGCCAGTCGAAAATTGTATAACACTAGATCATACCTCTTCACACTTATCAGTGTCAGCTCTGTACCCGCAACTTTTATGATGACTTCTGTTTCTGTAGCCGACATCTACATGTGCACGCATATAAGAGATCAGTTGAAATTTGTTTTTGTTTTCATGAGACATGTCATTATTTTATTCGACAATACTTTGAGAAAGCAGTTTAGAAATCAAATAATATGACTTACCCAGATTCTGGCATCTCTGAATTGGGAAACATTTTGTCCACCCTTGAACCAAACAACCTCGAAAGGATCGTTACTGGTAACAAGGTTCACCTGAATGATTAGCTTTTTAGAGAAATCGATATTTTTCACTTGAATTGGAGCAAACTTCTTGATGGGGTTAGTTCGTTTATAAAGAATTACTGTTTGTATAAAAATAACAAGAACTAACTTGCTCATTACAAGAAAGTGTTGAGGCAACAGCCATCATAGGTTCATTGATCTCCAATAACTTATCCAGGGGATTACCCTTGTATTCAAAATCTGAAATTAAAGTTGACTACAAAAGAATTTTAAAGTCTTTTCGAGCAAGTTTTGATACATGTCAGCATTGATATACTTTGTTTTAGAAGTGTGAATGTTATATTATATGATTTCTTTCAGAACAGCAGATGTTGACATGCCCTAAATCGCAAATGAAACCTTAGAGACACTTTTTTCTTGTTCGTTTAATATCTAATCAAATACTGCTACAAAGGATAAAAATTAAAAATTATTCACTTACAAGCAATTGTGACTTTTGCAACATCACTATAGATGACTTGACCTTCGGACTCAGCTCTACATTGAAACAAAAGCTTGCTATCTGATTTATAAATGTCTATCGATATTATACTAGAGGTCTGATTCAAATGATTGTTTTCATCTGGAGGAATTTGAACTTCTGATAACCGATACCATCGGTATCGTACTGAATATTGTTCGTATTTTGCTGTACAATTGAACGTTACTGATGAGCCATGCTCAACAGACTGAGAAATTGGTTGTTGGAGGAAGGAAAATGTTGTAGGTGTTTCAAAAGAGTTTGCAGCTTCTGTCCCCCTGGGCAAATGATCACTTTTAAAAACAAATCATTGTCAGTACAGATTCCCAGATAGATTTGAATTGTATTAAAGTCTTAAAATTCATAATTGCCCCTAACCTCTAAATTAGGTTGTGGTTCTTACCATATCAAGAGCATAAGGATCATATTTGCTGTGATGTAACAGTTTCATTTAGCACCAATGTTATTATTCTTCACACAATTCTTCCATAGCAATGCTTCTATGACAAAAAAGAATTAGTTCAACTATATTTCATTTTAGTATTTCCCAGAGGCGGCTCGTGGGAGCTGGCTGGCAGTTGTGTTGGGTTTCCAATCGACGGACTCAGGGCCCAGGGGGCTTGGGGATTTGCCAATGATTGCATACAATACCACAGCAGAAAGTTAATTAATTAACTAAAATATTCTAACGTATATTTCAGTTACACACAGCCCACAGAGCCTTATGTATGTAATGTGTCACAGGCAACAGCAAACAAAAACGGAAACTTAAAAAAATTGGTGAAATAGGACACCACACGTGTATGGTCTCAGCCGCGCAGTGTGATAGCACTAGCAGTCGATAGTTCAAATTGCAGGGTGTCCTTGACAACCTAGGACAACCTGATCATATAGATTAACAGTACGTTGATGTGCTTTGTACCCGTTTGCAATTAACTGTGTGTTAAAACTGCGCGGCTGAGTTGTCCAAACAAGGATTGGACACCCAACAACACGATTGATCATGCGTGCGCTGACATTCGAACGTTTGGGTAGAATAAAGAGCTTTATATCGCGATTACCTTTATTTGAAAAGATCTTCGAGAAGGTCATTTATAAACGCCTCTATAATTTCTTCACATCTAAAGGTGTACTAACAGACTCACAGTTTGGATTTAGAAAAGGCCATTCTACCACCCACGCTCTACACAAATCTATAGACTCCGTTACTAAGTCTCTGGCAAGCAATAAACATGTCCTAGGGATAGGTGAAATTTGTACTTTTAAATGCTGATGAAACTAATATCTTTATATCAGGACCATCTAGAGAAGCAAAATACAAAAAAGCCAACTTAGTACTTAAACATGTCTCGATTTACATGAAATGTAATCTACTTCATATCAACATGTCCAAATGCTGCTACATACATTTTAAACCTGCCTCTGAATATGATGAGACCTGTGCACGGACCAGACCATTTGCTATCCTGCTAGATGAATCTAGATCAACATTCATCAATGGTAAGACTAAGGTTATTACTAAGGTCAAGGATACCAAATTCTTAGGTGTTGTTATAGATAGTAAGCTAAACGGGATTGCCCATATGCACTACATCTGTAAAAACTGCGATCTGGAGAATTCGGCACTCGATACCTTCTGAAGTATATTTGAAAATATATAATGCTCTTTTTGAATCACATCTCAGTTATGGTATAAGTGTTTTGGGTGTTGTCCTCAAAGAACGGTCCAATGATAGTCTATTTATCACACAGAAGCACTGTATAAGGATCCTTTTTGGCGACCTTGACTCATATTTAGATAAACAATGAGCATGTGTACGTACTAGACCATACGGTATGCAAAAATTAGACCATAAACACTTTGAAAAGGAGCATACAGAACCCATTTTTGATAGATTAAAAATTCTTACGGGTCAAAACTTGTACAAATATCACTGCATCTTAGAATTCTCTAAGATTATTTGTCATATGTTGTATGACCCGCCGCGCACGAGTGCGCGGCTCCCCCTGTATCGTCGAAACTCTACAGTGTACAGTACTATAGTAAAGCGACAGTGGGGGCCACCACGTGATACAAAAGATTATCAAGTACCACTGCCCATACTCCCTTTATGAGGCTATCGACATTTCAAACCGTGCAACGAGTCTAACGGTTATTCTTCTAAATAAATCAAATACCTTTTTGTTTAATGCAGCCAAGCTTTGGAATGCTGTTCATAAACAAATTTTAACTTCAAGCAACTGCTTAGAAACGTCCATTGAGAACCAAAGCAATATTAATACAAGCACAGGTAGCTGACTTACATAAAAGATACTTGGACTCCAAGCAATTTTAAATTGCAGTAATCAAATCTAATTACAGCGGCACACACTTATTATTACTATCATTACTATCATGATTGTACTGTAGACAGAAAATCTTTGATACATGTTACGGCGCGCGAAAAGTGGCATGCAACGTATGTCAAGAAAATCTTTGTATCACGTTGCGACCCCACGATCGTTTCACTATAGTCTTGACTTCGTGCGCGGCGGGTCATACAACGTATGACAAGAAAATCTCTCAAATCGATTTTGGGCGCTTTTAACCATTTGTTGTAATGTTTTTAGATATTAAATATCTAAATTTATTTATTTTGATTATCGGAACGAATTAATCAATATTTATATAATAATTTATTCGGTAGTTTTATCTGATGTTGATATTGATATTTATTATATATTGAACGAAGCTAACTCTAGTCATAGTTAATATTACTTTTTTAAACAAACAACAAAGGGAGTATAAACGATAAAGTTTGCATAAATTTCTATCCAACCAAGAACTCAGGAGGCAAAGGTGGGTCTACAACTATTTTACTTGTAGCGCGATGCGTTACTGTGCCGCGCCACGCACTCAATTACGCTTTTCGCAACGACAGAGATGCGCTACTGTGCCTCGCATAGCTGCGATGAATTGACATCGTCAATTAAATATTTTACGAGTATCACCCGTTAATAAAATATATGTTTTGCGCTATTGTAGTAAGGATAATTAATTAATTATTGAAATTAACTGCTCTCCAGTTGACCATTGTTAATGGTCTGGCCTAATTCGTAGCACTTGCCATAACATTTCGAGAAGCTAAAGCGGCGCGCGCTACTTCGAAGAAATTTAGACGAGTAACATCCGTCAACTCTCCAGCAACTTTTTTGTATCACGTTGCGACCCCCACGGTCGTTTCACTATGTCGTTCTGACTTTATCGTTGTGACGATACAGGGGGAGCCGCGCACTTCGTGCGCGGCGGGTCATACAACGTATGACAACAACTTTATAGAATGGTATATTGGAATTATTATGCGATTGATCAGATGCCTTGTTCTTGTGGTGCGATGCGTTACTGTGCCGCGCCGCGCACTCAATTATGCTTCTCGCATTATTGAGTCAATAGTTGGTTTTAAAACCATATAATTTAAATTAATCGATGAAGAATTGTGAATGTGGCTTGGTAGGGTTGCAACATAACAAATAAATAATGTTACTCATGCGAGGAGCATGTGTGCATGGTATGATGTTTATTCAGATTTTGGAGACTGGTTAAAGACTGCCAGCCAACTGAATTACATACAGGAAGTTAATTGTTCTCCTCGATATTCCTGCCCAATAAATCACATGATAAGGGATATTTCATATTAAAAGTAGTAAAATTGGGCCAAGTTTATAAACTATTAGTATTTTGTTTGCTCTATCCAGAGCCCTTGCGCTTGCAGTAGCGCGCGCCCGCCTCACGGCGGTAAAAGGGCTCTAGCCATGAACCCACCCAACGATTTCGATACCACTGTACAGTGGTGCCAAAATTACCCGCGCTTTTGTCCTCATATCCGACGCCGCGCGTGTCGTTTAAGTCATTTCACATTTGTTAGCCGCTTTGAATAATTTGTGTTCGACAAATTTCTCGTTGGATAAGATTTGAGATTAATATTATCAAATTTTCAGAAAGCTCAGTTAGTTGTACTGCATTGTTTCCTTATACTGCCGAATGCCCATGATTCTTTTCTTGACTTGTGAAACAAGCGCGCCCGCAGTGGCGCGAAAGCACATGGTTAGGTGAAGTATTTTGTCATACGTTGTATGACCCGCCGCGCACGAAGTGCGCGGCTCCCCCTGTATCGTCAGAACGATAAAGGTGAAACGACCGTGTGAAACGACCGTGGTGAAACGACTGTGGGGGTCGCAACGTGATACAATTAGTATTAACCTCTGCGGTGTTTATTGCATGAGCTTAGTCAACTTTCAGCTACTTTTAAAGTTTTAAATCGTGCACTATAATATATGTGCAAAAGTATTGTATGTATACAACCTACCAGGATGCGCGCCGAGTTGGACTCGTCGACGGTCATGATACATGGAACAGATATTTTACGAGTATCACCCGTTAACAAAAGTATTGATCTCATAAAAAACGATAACCAGAAAGCCTAAGTCGTCCATCATTTTTGGACGCTGATTCCGAATCACTCCCAGAGTAGAGAGAACTATTGACCTGCAAGCTCCGAACCTGCACCCAGCAAACCTTACTGGCTGGGCGTGTTAGTGTTACTAAAGGTGATCGTGTCTTTGCAATTGCAGCGAGCTCATGCTGATCGCACACGTGACGCATTCCAGCTTCACGTGACACAATTCAGCCAAACAGAGGACATGAATCATCGATTTGCAAACTTAGCGATTTGTTCCAAGCTTTTCTTTAGGCATTCCCACTTGGCCAGTGACTGTGAGCACTTTGTCTTTCTACAGGTTTTATAGAGGGCTTTCCGGACTGATCTTGATCCTCGAAAGACTATTTTGAAATTATCTGGTACTTCATTTTCAAAAGAGATACTTGCTCCCCCCTCCCTCCCTCCCCTCCCTCCCTCCCTCCCTCCCTCCCTCCCTCCCTCCCTCCCTCCCTCCCTCCCTCCCTCCCTCCCTCCCTCCATCCCTCCCTCCCTCCCTCCCTTCCACCCTTCCACCCTCCCTCCCTCCCTCCCTCCCTACCACCCTCCTTCACTCCCTCCCTCCCTACCTCCCTCCCTCCCTCCTCCCTCCCTCCCTCCCTCCCTCCCTCCCTCCCTCCCTCCCTCCCTCCCTCCCTCCCTCCCTCCCTCCCTCCCTCCCTCCCTCCCTCCCTCCCTCCCTCCCTCCCTCCCTCCCTCCCTCCCTCCCTCCCTCCCTCCCTCCCTCCCTCCCTCCCTCCCTCCCTCCCTCCCTCCCTCCCTCCCTCCCTCCCTCCCTCCCTCCCTCCCTCCCTCCCTCCCTCCCTCCCTCCCTCCCTCCCTCCCTCCCTCCCTCCCTCCCTCCCTCCCTCCCTCCCTCCCTCCCTCCCTCCGTCCCTCCGTCCGTCCCTCCGTCCCTCCGTCCCCCCGTCCCCCCCGTCCCCCCGTCCCCCCGTCCCTCCGTCCCTCCGTCCCTCCGTCCCTCCGTCCCTCCGTCCCTCCGTCCCTCCGTCCCTCCGTCCCTCCGTCCCTCCGTCCCTCCGTCCCTCCGTCCCTCCGTCCCTCCGTCCCTCCGTCCCTCCGTCCCTCCGTCCCTCCGTCCCTCCGTCCCTCCGTCCCTCCGTCCCTCCGTCCCTCCGTCCCTCCGTCCCTCCGTCCCTCCGTCCCTCCGTCCCTCCGTCCCTCCGTCCCTCCGTCCCTCCGTCCCTCCGTCCCTCCGTCCCTCCCTCCCTCCCTCCTTCCCTTCCTCCTCCCTCCCTCCCTCCCTCCCTCCCTCCCTCCCTCCTTTCCTCCCTCCCTCCTTTCCTCCCTCCCTCCCTCCCTATTCTATCGAACACATGAAGCACTTCCCACGTACAATATACACATTCTGTGCACATTCAAATTGTAGACCGTTAGACTCACAACTTTTAGACTTAGAGTGTACAATGTAATGATGTTAACATGATACCTTAAATTCTTGAAGTCTTGATTTATTGAGAGTGACTAATTGTATATCCCTTACATTGGAACTCATGGATATCAAGTTACACAGTTGTTGTCCATTCGTTTTGTTTAGTACCAAATGCCAGTCTTTTAGTGGAGATAATGGATACTATACTTGCACCCAACAAATTTGCTTATATTTGTTCATCGGTCGGTTGAATGGTCGATCGAACAAGCTTTGAATTCATGAAATACTGTAGATATGTAATTCTGTGAATGTTTACTTATATACAAGCTTGATATAAACACAGCTAGAATGGAGAACTGCAAATAGTAAGTTTTTCTAACCCCCTCCTCTCTGAGTCCCTGAGGTGGCTCACGTGATACATGAGACACAAATGTAATCAGGGAGAAATTCAACATTGTCGAGGAAGCTATTGAGTATTTAATTTTATATTATCATTTTCATCTTATTTTGAGTTCTGTTTGAGTTTTTTTTCCTAATCAATTTGTTATCTAGCTGCGTTAACAAAAACATTACATTACAAGATGATAGGATTGTTGGTACCTACTTCTTCTCTGCCAAAATATTTCTGAAGTTGGGCAATCTTGACAATCATCTTTCGTAAACTAATTGTTAATTAACGTATTGATCCTAATTTTATAACATTGTGGGCCTATTATCTTATTATATATATATATGGATCTGTGCCATTTTGTGTCAGCATTTTAACGACAAATTTTAATGTGCAAACTGCAAAACTAGAATGTGCTAAGTAATAGAATTTGCTATTTGGACACGTTCATTGAAGTTTGAGGATATTGGTAAATATTAGTGGCCTTATTAAATTGCACGATGAGGTAAAATTCGTCACACTATATTAAACTATAAAAACCCTCAATGGCTAAATTGTTAGGATAATCTTCTCATCCTCTCTATATAACGATATCTTTATCAGATGATCAGATATATCGATTGAATTCGGCCGGCAGTGAGTTGTAAACTTTGTCACATATATAACGATATCTTTATCAGATGATCAGATATATCGATTAAATTCGGCCGGCAGTGAGTTGTAAACTTTGTCACACTACAAAAACCGAAAACGTGACAAAGTTTACATGGCCCCGTGTTTGACAAAATTTTAGAATGTCCAGTTCATAGGCTAGTTCCATATGACTATAATTATTTACATATTTAGCGACTTTATTTGTTAAATGGTACCACCAGGTAAATTCCGTCACACATCTAAGAAATTAGTTATGAGGGATGTTTATGACATCCTGACAAGAAATGTCGAATATCGTCTTGCATCATTTTGTAGGATGAATGTGGAATGTGCTGGGAATTGTTATAATAGCAAACAAAATCACAGAAGGCAACAATAGGTCAACTTTGTCACTTATAAAATTTGTATGATATCTCAACATGTGTGAAATTGAGCAAATATTAGTATACCAACTTAAACACCCTATATTACGTGTTTGTTTGTTTGTTTGTTTATAGAACCCGTCCCAATCTCGTATCGGAAACCGACGGAACTCATTTTTGAGTGTGAATACGGGTGGTACCTGCAAGTGTATTCATTAAGCATTTGGAGTTCTGTAAAACTGCAGTTACAATTGTGCGAGAGTATTTTTATTATTTACGATCGGTATCCTTGCATGCTTCCAAAATTGTAAATCTCCAACTTTCTGCACAATGTACTGGAATGGTTTAAAAGAGGAAAAGAAAAAAAAAAGGGAAATAAATTTATATATATTATATAGATTTTAAAAAATTAAATGAAAAAATATAATACAATAGTACCTTCGATTTTTCGGGCTACGCGTGATAATTCCCGACAGCTTGCTGGAGGGAATTTGCGGCCCGAAAAAGATATTATTTGTTATAATACCTTCCGGGAATTATATCCACTAAAAGTCGTGGACACTGAGAGCTGATAATTTGCAGATATATCCCGCAAGGGAAGCGAAGGTATTATCAGCATAGACTCAGACTGGCTGGCGGCAAGTTTCAAAACAAATAACACTGGCGTTCTATCACAATGCTGGCAAGCATGACCGTGCCTCTTATATTCACAATACTATATCTCATCAAATGTTGTTTGAAGCGACTGCAAGAAACTCACATTTTTTATTTCATTTTCTGAAAGTTGAGTCTGTTAGGCTAGATTTCTTTATATACTTTGTTGTCCTTTCAAACTTTATAAACGGTGTGTAACCTAAACGGATTAAACGATTCAAAATTCAAATTACAATGTTAATGTCTGACCCAATATAAAAGGTAAATTTAAAATATGAATTCGTATTTATATTTATTATTTATTATTCCTTTTCTTTTTCAGTAAGCTCATGACGACATAAAGATGCAGAGCCTCTCGTTTTTGTTTTTTACAGCTTTCCTTCTGGTTGTCAGTGATGCAGCGGATCCCATCACAGTCGAACCAGGTTATACTTATAATATTATTTATATGGACACGTTCATTTGAGTTTGAGGATATTGGTAAACAAAAATAATAGCGTTTTTGACGATAGTGGCTTAATTTTGACATCTATTAACCTAGCACGTTCAGAAGTTCTGAACATTAGCCACGTAACCCATACTCCCATATGCACCGCTCAGAAAGAAAATCTATTGTTGTTAGGCACTATAATGTTTCAAATGTCACATTTTGTGTGACTTAGTTAACTGCAGTTGTCTAATTATCATTCCTTGGTCTGAAATATAGTAAATTAGGTCAATCTAACAATTATGATACAACATTGGTTAATGGGCACGGATCGAACGGTTACAAGGCAATATTTGGGTAACTTTGTCACACTCATGATACCATACCTCTATTCTACTGTGAGGTGTCCTAAAAACCCTTTCAACTCATTATTTTATGGTTGCTCTACCAAGCATAGCCCTAAAATATGTTGTTTTGAATAGTTAGCTAATACAGGCACTTGGTTATTGGGAAATGAGGTTAATTCTGTCACAATATATGAAATTTAAAATTTTGGGCGAATAATTTATATCTGATTTTGGTTTGAAAGGGGGAAAATTTTATATGATGACAATGTAGTTGATGCAAGTTAAGATCAGTTGATGTTTACATTGTCACAAAAAATTATACGAAATCGTAAATAGATTAAAAACAATCATTATAGAATGAATAACTCTTATAATAACTGATGTGACAAAGTAAACATGTTTTGCCCCTATTTTGAAGATCTATATTCTATACCTTTATTAGAATATTGTCCAGAACATCAGAGCTTAAGTTTAACAATTTTAGGTTAAATTTGTCAAAGTCACTAAAAATGTGACAAAATTAACTTTTCATGCCCCAACAATTTCAAGATAGTGTGTAAAAATTAGCATAGGCTGCTTTATTACCTATATAAATCAATTCAAACTACAAAAATTATATGTTAATGTGATGACGATTACCTAACTCTTATAATAACTGATGTGACAAAGTAAACATGTCTTGCCCCTATTTTGAAGATCTATTACTCTATTAGAATTCAACATTCTTTCAGAAACGATTGGAAGAATATTGTCCAGAACATAAGAACTCAATTTTTAAAATTTAGATTTATTTGTCAAAGACATTGAAAATGTGACAAAATTAACTTTCCCTGCCCCAACAGTATCAAGATAGTGTGTTAAAATTGGCATAGGATTTATTACAGGTATATTAAAGTATTAATCGATCCAAACTACGAAAAATATCTTTTAATCTGATGACGATTACCTAACTCTTATAATAACTGATGTGACAAAGTAAACATGTCTTGCCCCTATTTTGAAGAACTATACCTGATACCTCTATTAGAATACTATGTAACTTTATCATCAAAAAAATTTCGATAAACTAGTTATTTTGCCAGCAAGGAGCTAACAGAGTTTTAATAATTTGTTGTGACGAAATTACCCTATTTTTGACCATGTAGCGGTAGTTTAATTGTGACACTGTTAACATATTACCTCCTGATAATGATTTATGTGACTGGTGCATGGTACTAGCAGTGTTGTTTGATCCATAGTACGTATAATATAAGGGGTTTAAGCTGGTATATCATTATTTGTTCAATTTCACACATGTTCAGATATTATCAAGATTATGTGACAAAGTAAGCTTGGTTGTGCCTTCTGTGTTTTAATTCCTTACGACTATATGATATAATAACAATTCCCAGCACTTCCAGGCCATCAAATAAACTTACACTACTCAGCATTGCTTATCAGGGTGCCCTAAACATTCATCACATATTTTCTTTAATGTGTGACAGAGTAAACCTGAATGCACCATCTAACGAAAAAAGTCGTCAAATATGTAGGTAATGGTCATATGTACCCATCCAATCAACTGGACACTCAAAAATTTGGTCAAAAACGGCAGCAAGGGGTCCATATTTACTCCGTCACATGTTTATAGTGTGACAATGTAACCATTTCCGTGCCGGCCGTATTTAAGCGATATCTTATCACCTGATTAAGATATCGTTATGTGACAAAGTTAGCCTAGAGGATGAGACGATTATCCTAACCATCAAGGGTTTAAGTAATTTCATAGTGTGACAAAGTCAACTACACTGTGCCTTTTAATAGGTCACTTATATTTACCAATATCCTCAAACTCAAATGAACGTGTCCATATACGACATTTGAACTTTATTAAATATTTTACGAAATAAAAATCAAATTTCATACAATTTTATACAATCTTACTACTATATATAAAGCGAGACGATATATATTTATATATATATTTATCTGTACCATTATACTGACACCACGGCATCAACTTTAACACGGGTTTCCGCAAAAACCGTACAAGATATAAAACTGAGACTTTTTTAACCGATTCAAATGCTTTAATGGCTTTCAAATCAGCATGAAAAAATAAAAAATTGGCCAAGGAATAGGAGTTTTAGAGCCCAAAATTTGGACCCCCAAGTGGTGTCAAAAACGCGAATTAAATAGGTAATAATTATTTTAGTCTCTTGAGTCTTGACACCATTTTAGGATTATACGGGTTCCTGCTAGTGAAAATAAAGTATAAAAATTGAGCGTACCAATAATGACCTTTAATTCATTTCCTCTATAATTACGCTATCGCCAATTTCAAGTGGCATGATCATACAAAGATACAAGGAAGTTGGTCGAATTTCTCGTTAGGGTTTTAGCATATGCTTCGGTTACGGCCACGGATTGGGTTAGGGTTAGAGTTAGGGTTGGGGTCAGAGTTCTAGTAGAGGGTTAGGGATTTGAGTAATCTTTATATATATCCAGGGCCATTTTGATCTAGAGAACGTGTTATTCTAGTGTATAGTGATTAATCATCATACTACAAAAATAAAGAGGACTCTACAGATTAAACAACTCAAAACCTGCTAAAATAACGACGAACACACGAAGGGCGGCTTATAAACTTTTAAACTACTTATTACACAATTATTTATACACAATTATATAAGTATATACTATATATGTGTATATTCGATATTCTGTGTTTCGTGATAAACTTATTCATAAATCAGTTTACCACAAATATACACGTGTTGTGTGGACATTTTTATTCCTTCGCTATAAGTATAAATATCGCACTGACTAGGTAAGGTGTCAAAATGTTTTTGTCGTGTGTAGCTTAAAAACACCAATATTTCAGATCAATGGCAGGAGAAACCGTTCATGGGATATATCAACATTCCCAACCAAGAGAATGTTTATATGAAGACTGATCTGGCGATTGGAAGTGGCAAAGATTTGAGAATCAACTATGAAAACAATGCCGGTGACAAGACAGGATCTTTCGTATTAAACTTCTCAGATCCACCAAAGTATGGTTTCCTTTTGTGTACGGACTTTGACTCTCCAAGTCAAGTCCCTCCTGTTGATTTGCCCGCTAAAGATGATGACGGCTTTAGGTTCAAAGTAGAAATGCTTGGAACAAATGGTTTGAAGATCAGTTGCAACAATGAGTTGCTGATCACTTTCGAACCTTCCGACGCAGTGTGCACGGGATGGTTATCGTTTTGGAGAAATACGTGGGAAAGCAACAAAGAGGTGATAAACTTTTCCTTTGACGTCGGAGTAAAAGTGTACAAAATCTCAAGTTTGGAATCCGGAGGCGATGGGGATGATAATAGTATTCCAGGTAATATTTATCTAGTTTATAAGCTAGATTCTGCAATATTTTCTACTCGGCTGAGAAGTGCAATTTTGAATTTTTAACTGTCATATGTCTTTTAAACACCACAGTTTCAGATCAATGGAAGGACAAACCGTTCATGGGAGATATTGACATTCCCAACCGAGCGGATGTTTATATGAAGACTGATCTGGCGATTGGAAGTGGCAAAGATTTGAGAATCAACTATGAAAACAATGCCGGTGACAAGACAGGATCTTTCGTATTAAACTTCTCAGATCCACCAAAGTATGGTTTCCTTTTGTGTACGGACTTTGACTCTCCAAGTCAAGTCCCTCCTGTTGATTTGCCCGCTAAAGATGATGACGGCTTTAGGATCTTCAAAGTAGAAATGCTTGGAACAAATGGTTTGAAGATCAGTTGCAACGATGAGTTGCTGATCACTTTCGAACCTTCCAACGCAGTGTGCACGAGGGCGATTTTTTGGAGAAATATTTGGAAAAAAAACAAAGAGGTGATAAACTTTTCCTTTGACGACGGATTAACAAAGTACAAAATCTCAAGTTTGGATATTACAGGTAACTAGGGGGGCCGTGGTCACAGGGTGGAAGCTAACAGTTTTTATTCCAAAGCTTTATTCGAGGACATTTGAGGGGGCAGGGGGTGTCTACATGGAAATAGCCGAATTTATAATTATTGGACTTGGAGGACTTCGCCGCTTCGACGCGCCGCGCAAACTAGCATTCTTCTACGCATCGAAGATGGTTGCAGAGCAACGATCTGGAAGGGTTGACATCGTCAATCAACCGAATTTATAGCTGGTCAGTGGTCAATGTCAGCGCTTATAGTTATGAGTGATGAGTATTAGTAATTTAAATTGTATTCTGTATATCGAGTCAAAGAATTTATCTTCTAGATCTACAGTTTTTGAGCAATCACCCTAAAACTTTGCACACGATCCAACAACTTTTACTTCTGAAAATACATAATAAATAAAATCACTTTCTCTTACTCTTTCTTTTACCCTTCCCGCTAAAATCACGTTCATTTGACCTATTAGGGACGATAGGGTCGTTTACGACCCACCTTTTCTAGAGGCTATAGAGGACAACCCAAAATACTAAACGCCACAAATCTTTCGCACATATGCTCAAAATTTATTGGGCTACATTATTGACTTTCCAGTCGAGACCCAATTAATCACTAACAATTAAATAATTAGGCTAATTAGTCGTCATAATTGGAAAATATGTCACTTAACTTCTTGCCTTGATTGGGACATTAAAACTTTATGTAGGCTTATTTTTTTGAGAACAAAATAGGTGCGGGCAACGATTTCCTTGAGACAAATTAAAAGCCCGTGATAATCAGATGTTCACAAACAGAGCTAGACGCTGTTTACTAACTGCGGTCGCATACGACCCACTCGTCCGGGTCGCAAACGACCCATCACGGTTTTTCGGCTATTACTTCTGAAACAAAGACGTTAGGATAAAATAAAAACTGTAGCATAAGTTAAAAACATATGGTCAATACTGTGTGACTTAAACTTTAAAAAATTAAGAATTTGGGTCATTAACGACCCACTCGACTCACTTGCTTATTACTACATATGTCCATATAACTTCTTGAAATCAGCCTAAAACATGACATCATAAGTGCAAAATCGCCTCTCAGCAAGTGATTATCATCATTTAAACTGCGAAAAATCGGTTAAATGGGTCATTAGCGACCCACTAGGACCAAAAATTAATTAAATAAATACAATGTTGTCAAACGTTTACAAATATTAGTATAAAAACATGTTATATCTTGGTCATTACTCCTGTACGTTGATTTAACTTTTAGAATCGATCAACTGGGTCAATAACGACCCACTCGGAAGTTGAACCACGTCGTTAATTAATTATCAGTATCATGCTGTTCCACCATCAAGAAAGACACTCGTAGGTCTTAATTCCACACAAACCACGGTGGCTGACAACTGAGTAGCCCTTCTGAGATCCAGGGCCGACTGAAGGGCAGTTATCACTCATCAAAGAGCTACGCCCATAACTGTATCTTTTAAAGTAAACGAGATACAGATTAGCTTTTTTGGATATCTCATTTTTGCTGTAAAGTGACCTAGTATGTTAAACGGCATCAAAATCGGCAAACTTTAAAACTCGTCGTCCCTAATGGGTTAACTATACATCTTGATAACTTTTACATTGTCTTTTCTTTAATCGTCGTAAAATTGTAAGGTCTCAAGGATTTTCGTAAAAAGGAAATGTGATCGTGAGAGATGCCAGGGACACTTATGTATTGCGTATGATGCAAATTGCAACTGTGCATAGTATTAGTATTAATATTATGAATGAAATTGTATCACTACATAGATGATGTCTTGTCATGTTGGTAAGTTGTAGAATCCTATTATTATTAAGGTTTGATAAATTAACAGTGAGCTATCAGCAAGAAGAGGTGTCTCCGCCTAGAATCCCTAAACAGAGTTGTATCATATTGCCTATATAATTGTCTATAATAGAAGGTTAATGGTATAACTTACTGGATATTCTAGTGAAGCAGTTTCGATCATAAGCACACCACCGTCTCGACAAGGAGGGACAGAACCTTGGCCGCGTGTCTTATCCATGCCCGGAGGGAGAGGATCACGAAGAGAAATATGTGACTTACCCGAGGGTCAACACTATAGTTCCAACTTATAGCTCAGTTATGCGGTACAGAATATTACTATTACTTTCCTCCCTGTGACCACGGGTTTTCTAGTTAGTTTTTCTTTCTATGAAGCCCGTGGTCACAGGGATCAGTGTAACAGTGTTCTTCGAAAGTTGCAGTTTTAATCGCATCAAGATATAAACAGCCCGTTAAAACGTAACACACTCTAAACACAGCGTAATAATCACAAAACCGATGTTCTATTACAATGTTTAGTAAACAGTTTACTTCACCTCCAGTAGTGGGTACCACTAGTTAGCATAAAAATGTCATAGCCTTGCCTACCCTTATACCCCTTGTAGCTGCGAGATTACTCGCGTTGCATTATTGTAAACGCCAACTTGGAGCTGTTGCTTTGAAAAAAACTGGCTTTTCTAGATGGAGAAATTTGCAAGCCTTTTGTCTATTTGCAAGCTTTTGGTTTATTAACTCCACAGCCTGATTCCTGATGACGTTGAAACTAGGCTTTACCCCACTAAATCATTTTACTGCCCAATTTAAGCTCTTAACTCCAATCAGAAACCGATTTTTTTATATTTTAAGTGCTGTAGTCGCAACACGGGACAGTGGAAAAATGGGTTTTGGCCTAATACTGTATTGTATTGTATCAGATGCCATCGTGGAGTAGGTGGTCTCCTGCACCTTTTCCGCCTCGACATAAAATTAAAAGAAAAAACGTAAACATGCAACCTGCAATCCGCAGATAATTATAGCTTAGGTAAGTTAAAGCTTAAGTTCAACCGTTAATTGTCTGATAAGTCATGAGCCAATTTAGTTAACGTGTGATCGATAATAACCGCTAGAGGTTTACTAAGGATACAAATAGATTCAAGCTGAGAGCTCACTGCTCATGTGGACAACTAAAAAAAGTTGTGAAAGCTGTTGACAAATAACAAATAAAATCTTAAAAGACTTCCCTCTTAGGAGTACTTATAGTTATGGCTGTCGGGAAGGAAAAATATTGTTTTACTTCATTCTTTTAGTAAATATTAGGTTCTCTTAACCTAATTTTAATAATCAGAAGATTTTAATTAAAGACAAGAAAATGTATAGCGATCAGACTTTATTTATTTAAATCAACAGGTTGGATCAAACACGAGTACACTGTTGATAGAGCTTTCAACTCAGCTGAGCAAATTTTGTATCTCAACACATCATCTGTTGCAGAACAAGACGAGGGCAATATTAGATTAAGTTTCTACTACACGAACAGCGACACAGATAAAGCGTATATGGGCCTCTTATTATTACCAGCCAAACCTGGAATTGATGAGTTGTCCTGGATGACTGATTGCATGAGTTTCGAAGATAGTATCTCATTCGATTGTACTGAAACAAATTGGAAATTTGAATTTTTCGCTGGTAGACTTTTAATAGACTGCGGTAACCACAATATGGTTGACTACACATTTGAAAGTTCTCAAAATTCCTTATGTTCAACGATTTGGAGCCACACAACTAGCACCGTGAAGATACTTGGTGACTCTACAGTTGTGACTGATTACAAGATAGCTCAAAAATTCCAAGGTAAGAAGTTGTGGCGTATTAACAGAAAATTATCCAAAGACAATAATAAGTCATTATCACAATATGTTATACTTAGAATCAAATACATAAATTTACAATACCATAAAACGAAAAAAAATATCCACTGATCGGTGGGGAATTCGTAAGATTGGTCTAACTAAACCGCAGCTATAGCGGAATGATTCAAATACACTATAGACTAAAAATCGCTCAGGCTGCTCAATAATCCCATCACATCTCACAACCGATGATACTCTTCCTGTACTTGAAGGAGAACTAGTAACAGTGGAATGTGCTGATGAGAACTTGTTACTGAATGGAAGTGCAACATTAACTTGTGGGACTGGACCATATCCAACCTTCAACAATCCACCAACTTGTAACCCAGTACCAGGTGAGATATTTTTCAAATAGCTTCGAGATATTAAAGAGTATTGAAAAGCGTCAAACAATATTATTAAAACTAGTTAATATTGAAGTATTGATATTCTTAAAGTATTGATTCTTGCAAACACTGTGGGGACAGTGTTTGTAATAATATCAATATATTAACTTGATAAGTGCCTCTTGACACCATTTTAGGGTTAGACAGGTTTCTGCTACTGTGTCCTTCGCCCTCGGTTCACCCTGATTTTTTTGTGAAACTTGGTTTCGAGATAGCAGTTGACCAACAAACTAGGACCGGTGACCGAACTTTTGAGGGGGTCCCAGACCCCAACCGCAAAATGGTGCCAGTGGAGCATCCACGCCCATATTTGGTCCAAATTAGGCCCAATTTAGCCAAATACCCTGAACAATGAACATGCCCAAAACCCAGATTTTAGGTGCTCTACTTGTAGTTGTAGCTAGTGGTCCCCTGAACTCGTATATGAATTTTTTCCCTACTCTTGCCGAAGGCAAAAATATCGTAGGGAATAAGTAATCGGGTTTGGATATATGAGGTGGCCCGATGGACCTGCGATGACGACAAAAGTCTGCTCCTTCGCAATATAGACCACTCCCCTATAATTAAGTGTATAGGAAGCGTCTGTTATGCTGCGCGCGACGCTAGCCATGTGTTAATTAATTGCAGTGAAATTCCTCCTTCGCAAAGTTATTTTCCGCAATTTTCTGGATTCATTTATTGTTGATGCGCGGCGCTGCATTGGTCAAATAAATCGTCAATTTTTACCATACACAAATCCCACTTATTTATAATAACATAGTATGTAAATATGGTGCACTTTTTTTCCAGTCACACTTTTCACTCAAAAGAATTAATGGTACATGGTAGGGAAATTTGATCGTGCTTGGTTTAACCGCGGCGAAATTCTTGTTATCAAGATTAGACAAAAAATGACTGAGTTCTGAGCGAAAAACCATATGCCCATATTTGGGCATACGCACCAAATTGATCGATTTTGGCCCATATATTAGTGAAATATCAATATTTTTAATGAAACTAACTTTATATGGAAGGTAAGTCTATACTACACATTCTCTATGATTATCAGCTCAGTATCTACCTAACTGTGGATTCTGTGTTCAAATAATCGCAAAAATTAACAACACCCTGTGGTGATTGGAGCTCATTTATTACTGGAGTGGGTTGAGAGGACCCATCCTTAATAACTTTGGTTCTAGACGGTACTCAGCCACCACCAAAAATGGAATGCTTTAGTTATACTTAGTTCTACAAGATTCATTATGTTTTAAAGGACCAGATAGTTCACACGTGCACAAGATAATCTTCTACATTAATTAAGATATCACGTGGGATATTGCGAGTTTATCACATGATACAGACCTCAAAGTGATCCATGAACTCCATGAAATAAGGAGCGGTCGTTGATCTGATTAGCTCTCATAATACTGGGGGTAAGTTAAATCAACCCAAATTTTAGAAAAGACTCAAAAAAACGAATTTTAAAAATCAAATCAAGTTTTCAATCATAATCAGCGTACAAAATTTATAAAATTTGGATATGAGTAATGAGTGGCTCAGTGGCTCAGTTGGTTAATCCGCCTGTCTACTGGCCTGGAGGTTGCGAGTTCGAATCCCCGTTGGGCCAAAATCTCAAAAACTGAAGGGCAGCCGTCACTCATCAAACCATGGTGTAAATGGTTGTGGCTTTCATTAGAGCTGCGAAAATAACACGAGTGCATATGCCTGGGCCAGCGTCCCGACTATGCTGCAGGGAAATCTGTACCGAAAGGACGTGGCCGAGCGCTACACGAAAAGGAAATCGGCCCCTCGTTCCTAGCTTGCTAGGTTCGCCATGTTGTTGTTGTTGTTGTAGTAATGAGTATATTCGTAAGAAAGAATTAATGGTTCATTTACACAAGCCACATAATGAAATAAAATGAACCTTCATGAAAATTCTAAGGCCACAACTTTTACACTGACTTTTGACCTTCGACAAACCGCTGAAGGGGGGGGGGGGGGTGGGTGGCTATGGTTTCTGAAAATCCGGATTTATTTATCAATAAACGAACCACTAAACATTTTGAGTTGATATTATTAATGAAATGAATTCGCAGGGTTTAGTTTAGTAGATACGGATGGTCATAATGTTGGCGCTGGAATTCTTGGGTTGCTGATCTTCAATGGAGGAACAGTTTGTCCCTCCATTGATTTCAATGATTCCTCAGCTGACGCTATTTGTCGTAAAATGGGATACAATGGTCAAATGAGTTGGACATCCGGTTGGAAGTGGGACAAGCAGTCAAATTATGATGGGAGACATGTTTCTACAGTGTGATGGAATTGGTGAGTCAATCTTATTATTATGGAGAGGGAGAGGGAGAGGGAGAGGGAGAGGGAGAGGGAGAGGGAGAGGGAGAGGGAGAGGGAGAGGGAGAGGGAGAGGGAGAGGGAGAGGGAGAGGGAGAGGGAGAGGGAGAGGGAGAGGGAGAGGGAGAGGGAGAGGGAGAGGGAGAGGGAGAGGGAGAGGGAGAGGGAGAGGGAGAGGGAGAGGGAGAGGGAGAGGGAGAGGGAGAGGGAGAGGGAGAGGGAGAGGGAGAGGGAGAGGGAGAGGGAGAGGGAGAGGGAGAGGGAGAGGGAGAGGGAGAGGGAGAGGGAGAGGGAGAGGGAGAGGGAGAGGGAGAGGGAGAGGGAGAGGGAGAGGGAGAGGGAGAGGGAGAGGGAGAGGGAGAGGGAGAGGGAGAGGGAGAGGGAGAGGGAGAGGGAGAGGGAGAGGAGAGGAGAGGGAGAGGGAGAGGGAGAGGGAGAGGGAGAGGGAGAGGGAGAGGGAGAGGGAGAGGGAGAGGGAGAGGGAGAGGGAGAGGGAGAGGGAGAGGGAGAGGGAGAGGGAGAGGGAGAGGGAGAGGGAGAGGGAGAGGGAGAGGAGAGGAGAGGGAGAGGGAGAGGGAGAGGGAGAGGGAGAGGGAGAGGAGAGGGAGAGGGAGAGGGAGAGGGAGAGGGAGAGGGAGAGGGAGAGGGAGAGGGAGAGGGAGAGGGAGAGGGAGAGGGAGAGGAGAGGGAGAGGGAGAGGAGAGGGAGAGGGAGAGGGAGAGGGAGAGGGAGAGGGAGAGGGAGAGGGAGAGGAGAGGGAGAGGGAGAGGGAGAGGGAGAGGGAGAGGGAGAGGGAGAGGGAGAGGGAGAGGGAGAGGGAGAGGGAGAGGAGAGGGAGAGGGAGAGGGAGAGGGAGAGGGAGAGGGAGAGGGAGAGGGAGAGGGAGTAATAAACGAATCATTAAACATTTAGATTTTAGAGTTGATATCATTAATGAAATGAATTCGCAGCGTTTAGGCTAATAGATACGAATGGTCATAATGTTGGCGCTGGAGTTCTTGGGTTGCTGATCAGCAATGGAGGAACAGTTTGTAATGATATTTTCAATGATGACTCAGCTGACGCTATTTGTCATAAAATGGGATACAATGGTCAAATGAGTTGGACATTTGGTAGAAAGTGGAACATCCAGTCAAATTATGATACTACCCTGAATGATGTTTCATGCAGCAGTGGTGATTGGAATTCATGTTCATATTCATTAACACACGATTGTGGTCATAGTGAAAACGTGTTTCTACAGTGTGAAGGAATTGGTGAGTCGATCTTAATACCTTATTTCCCAAAAATTTGGGCAACGAAAATTTTGAGTGGGCCTCTCGCCCAAATTTTTTGCACACAAATTAATTGTTAAGATCTTTTTCGTCGACTAAAATTTTTGCTTGCAACCAAAATTTTGGTATTTGACTTTTCATCCTAAGATCCGTGGAAAGATGACTTTCTCTCCATATCCAAGCGAGATAATATTTAAAATGTTAGTTTTCTGAGCTGTCATTCGTGGTTTTTAAAACCAAGTGAAGAGGCTTTTTTTAAAGGGACAGATTTTAAAAAGTAAAAAATAAAAGATTAAGGCTTTATTTTATATCAAAAATTAAAAAAAAGTTTATTATTTTTTCAAAATTATATTATTAAAAAATCTTTAGTTTTTAATTTATATTTATTTTTTTAGCGGGTTTTGTTTGTTTTGTCATTCGTGATCCCATAAAACAGTTGGGTTGGGATTTGGTCAGGGCTTTTTTTTTTAATTTGGGTACTCTACTCTTTTAAAAACAATTTCTTGACAAATGTCCTTCAAACTTTCAGATTTGAGTTTTGTTTCTGTGAAACTATGATTCTTAAAGGGGGGTTGCCCTAAAATTTTGGAATTGATTTTTTAAGTTGATTAGATTAATCTTCGCCCTTTTGATGAAAGGGGGGCGTATTTCCTTTAAATAGCCCCACTACCCCGTTTCAAAAGGGAAAACTTAATTTTGGGGTCCTGAGCTCCTATATCACGTGATATGACGCAGTATACCACGTTGTTAAGCTCTAATATAGGAAGCAAAATTACAAATAACCTAGAGAGCAAAAATTGCCCTAAAATGAAGCAATTAGGTCCTCAAACTGTAGGTTTACAAAACCAATTGTGAAAGAATTGTAAAAAGCTTTAAGTGACCGTGATTTCATTCTAGGTGAGGAAACTGACAACCGAACAGATTTAAGTTGGAAACGTCCGCCAGATATAAGCTGGGAAGGTGTGACAGCTGACCTGAACAAGTTTGACCTGCACCTGAAAACTTCTAGTCCTAAGAGAGTAACAGGAGATAAAAGGATTGTGGTATCGTTCTATAATAAATACGTAGGGAAAGTAGGAGGTATTTCTATCAGATTCTCTAACCCGTTGGTGTATGAGCTCTTATTTTGTCATGAATATAATAGCCAAGTGCATACTCTCCCGTCTATCTCCCAGCAAAAATGTAAGCAGGGGGGAAAATAAAAAAAAAGGGACGGTTTTTAAGAATAAGATTTCGTTGAAACGGATTTTGTTTTTTTCCAAAAGCCCACAACTTTTTCCCCCTCGAATTTTGATACCCCCCAAGGTTTTTTCTACTATCAGAGAAAAAAAGGGGGACAAAAATGTTGAGCAAAAAAAAGGTTTTTTTTCTTGCAAATTATGAAGGACACTGGACGGCCCAAATTTTTTTACATAGATTCCGGGTTTAAAGTTATTTTTTTAGTTAAAGGGGGGAAAAGGGGTTTGGGGCATTCCTTTGGAATTGAAGGGTTCAAAAGGGAAATTTTCCCCAACGGAATATGGTAGTTGGGCCCCTACAAACAAAATTGACTTGTTGCCAATTTTGTATTAAACGGAAACCCCTTTTCCCCTTTTTTTTTCCCCTTTGTCCCCCCTTTTGGGGTTTCCCAAAATTTTTTTAGTTGTAAAACCCCAAAAAAGGGCCCCAAATTTAAAACTAGAATTTTTAAATTTTTAATCAAGGGAAAAATTTTTGGTATCAAAAATTTTTAAAAAGGACAATCAGTTTAATTTGGGAAATAAATTCCCAAATTTAAAGTTAATCAAAAAAAAAGTAAAAAAATTTTTTAAATTGGTTTTTTTAAAAAAAAAAAAAATGTTTAAATCTTTTTTGAAACACGGAGAAATTTTAGTTTTTTAGAAAAACTTCAAAAATTTTTCATTTAAAAATTTTTTTTTTCGAGTTTAAAAAAAAAAAGGTTTAAAAAATTTTGGGAAAATTTTTTTTTTTCCCCCCAAAAGTGATAAAAATTGTAAAAACGTGGAAAAAAAAGCTTTGCGGGAAAAAATTGGGAAGTTTTTTGGGGGGAATACTAAAATCATAAATATTTGGGAATTTGGGAGTTCAGTAAATCTCGCCCAAATTTGAAATTGGGAAATAGTTAGGGGAAAAGGGCGGGCCCTAAAAAAGGGTTAAAACCCCCCCAAATTTAGATTTTTAAATAAACAAATTTTACTTTTAACGGGTTTAAAACCAAACCCCCCTAAAGAAACAGCAAAAAAAGGCCCAAAAAAAAGATCGCAACCGATTTTCCCGTGTTTTCATTTTATTGTTAAATGATCAAAACCTCTGTCAATTTCCCAATCTTTCCCGGGTTTTTGGGAATGTACCGGACCTTTTTTACCTCTAAAATTAAAACCAGTTGGCAAAGGAAAGGGGAATTTTTTCCCCCCCAACCAAGGGGGTTTCCCTTTTTAAAATGGGGGGGGGGGGGGGGGGGGCATTTTTGTCATTTTTGGGGGGGGGGGGGGAAAGGGGGGGGGGGGGGGGGGGGGGGGGGGGGGGGGGGGGGGGGGGGGGGGGGGGGGCAAGGGGGGGGGGGGGGGCCGGGGGGGGGGGGGGGGGGGGGGGGGGGGGGGGGGGGGTTTTATTTTAGGGGGGGGGGGGGGGGGGGGGGGGGGGGGAGGGGGTTTTTTTTTAGGAAGGGCCGGGAAAGGGGGGGTTTATTTTTTTAATTTTTTTAATTCCATTGGGGGGGGGGCGGGGTTTTTTGGGTTTAGGGTTGGGGGGGGAATTTTTGGCCGGGCCTGCCCTTCGTTTTTGGGGGGATCCCCTTTTTTTAACCTTCCAAATTAACCCCCAAAATTGTCATTCCCAAAGGGGTCGGGGTTTAGGGGTTGGGGGTTGCATTGAAAAGTTGTTTAAAGAAATAGCTTTGGTTTTATTTAAAAATTGGTGGTGCGGGGGTGGTGCTAGCAGGGATGTGCAGAAGTAGCTCCAGGGGGGGTTTTTTGGGGAGTTGGTTATTTTTAAGGGCCCAAAAAAGGGGTTTGGGGAAAACTAAATTTTCTTAAAGTTTTTGGGCGTTTAAAAGGGGCGGGGTAAAACCAGGGTTTGTTAGGTTGGGAACACAGAGCTACAGTCCCAGGAGTTTCTCCCAAAAAAACCCGAAAAAGTGTTTACAGTTGAAACAGTAAAACCAAAGAAGAGATAAGTTTGTGGCCCTGCAGAGGAGGAGGGGGGGGGTTTAGCGGGGAAACCGGGATTTTTGTTTGGTTAAAAGGGAAGGGGAGGGGGAAGATTTTCCTGCTCGGGAAAACTGAAATTTTTGGGAAAAAGGGGTTTGGGGGGGGAAAAATTTTTTTTTCAACCCGAAAAGGGGGTGGGTGGAAGAAACCCCCAATAAAAGCTATCCAAACCCTTTTAAAGTCCCGCCCGGAAAGCTTAACGGGTTTTCTTTCAAAATTTTTGGGGAAAAAAGAGTGACTGCCCCCCCCTTTTTTGACCCCCGGGGAAACCCTTTATATAAACCTTTTTCCCTCCCTGAATTACTTCATGGATCTTCTTATAAAAGGCAAACCGGGCCCTTCCGTACGGTTTTTTTTGAAAAAAAAGTGAGTCTTTTTACCCCCTTTTTTTCCGTTTAGGCTTTAGGTTAGTGATAAACCCTTGGGTACTCGCTTTTCACAGGGGTGGTGGGGGACAGATTAAAATTTTTTTTGGTTAAACCCCACCCTTTTTTAGTTTTCCTTTTTTTATTTTTAGTACGTTTTGCCCTTTTTTTTAGCACCCCCCCAACCCTTCCCATCAGTTCATTTAAAATTTAGTTTAGTCGGCGTTTTACGGTTGGATGTACCTTCCCACTGTTCTTTCCCGTACTCCTGCCTGTGTCGGGGTTTTCCCTGATACCCCGGGTTTACACTGCCCAAAATTTGAAAAATTTAAAAATTTAATTGGCACTTTTTGGCCCATTAAAAATAAACCCCCCAATAAAACCCCCCGTGTAGCTCCCGTTTGCCAAACATGCTAGCCAACACCCCAGTACCCCCCTTTCCCTCAAATCTATATTTTAATACTTTTCCCAATTCTTCCCCGTCAAAACCCCCTTAAAAATCCCTTAGGGTGGTTTTTTTGAAAATTATGGAAAAAGAAACAAAAGGGGGGCTTTTCCTTTCCAATAAAAAACCCGCCCAAGGGAAAGATGGAAGGTTATTTCACCCCCTTTCCCTTTTTAACCCCCCCCCCCCCCCCCCCCCCCCCCCCCCCCCCCCCCCCCCCCCCCCCCCCCCCCCCCCCCCTTAAAATACCACCTCTTGGGGTTTTGCGAGAGTGAAAAAAGGGTGCACATTTTAAAAAAACCCCCTGTGGGGAAATCGATTTAAGCAACACCGGGGTTTTTAATTTTTAGGGGTAAAAAGGGCCTTAAATTCAGACCCCGGTATAGATTGGAAAGTTTGAAGGGTTTTTTTTAAACTAAACCAAAATAATACACGGAAACCCCTTTTTAATTTTTTTCCCATGTAAAATTTATAAACAAAATTTATTCAAACCCAAACCCCTTTTTAAAATAACCCCCAACCACAAATTTAAAAACCCAAAAAATTTTTTACTAACCCTTCCCAAAAACCAAAAAATTAAAAAATTTTTAAACCCAAATTTCTAAAAAAAAACCCCCAAATTTTTCCCCAAAAAATCCTTTTCAAAAACACCTTTTTCCAAAAAACTTTTTAAAAATTTTCCCCCCCCCAAAAACCAAAACCCAAAAAAAATTTTAAAATTAATAAAATTTTAATTTTTCAAAAAACTAAAACCCCCTTTTCAAACTTTTTAAATTTTTAAACCAATAAAAAATTTTTAAAAAAAACCCATTACAAAAACCAAAAGTTTTTTCCCAAAAAAATTTTTTTAAAAAAAAAATTTTAAAACTTCCTTAAAAAACCTTTCCTAAATTTTCCCCAAATTCACCCCTTTCCCCAAAACCCTAAAATTATTTAAAACAAAATTTAAAAATTTTTAAAAATTTTTTAAAAAAATTTTTTTTAAAAAAAAACCCAACAATCTTTTATTTTCACCAAACCCCAAACCTTAAAACCAAACATCAATCCAAAAAATTTTTAAAAAAAAAATTTTTCCCCCTTTTATTTTTAAATTTTTTAAAACAAAAATTCCTTTTTAAATGGGAATTATTAATTCCCCAAAACCAAAAAAATTTTCTAAATAAAAAAAAATTTTTTAAATTAATAGTTCAAAATAAACAAACCCCTTAAATAAAAAAACCAATTTTTTTTCAAAAATTATGAGAGCAAAAAACTTAAGATTCATAAAAAAAAATTTTCCCTCCAAATACTTTCCCAAAAATCTTTTTAAAATTTTTCAACAATTTTTTTTTTTAAATTTTAAAACAAAAACAATTTAAAACAAATTAAAATTAAAAACTTTTACCCAAAAAATTCCAAAAATTTTCCGGCCCCAAAATTTTTCCCAAAAAAAATTTTTCACCCCCAAAAAATTTCAAAAACCTTTTCCAAACCAAAACTCTTCATTTTGCTCCCCAAAAAATATAAAATTTTACTTAATATTAATTACAAACCCCCAATTTATATTTAAAATGTCTAAAAAACCCCAAAACATATAAAAATTTAAATTTTCCCATTTTTTTTAATTTTTTTTAAACCAAATTTTTTTTAAATTTTGCTTAATTCCCTTAAATTCCTCCCAAATTTTAAAAATTTAAAAAAATTGGGCCAACATTTTTTTTAAAAAAAATTTTTTAAAAAAACACATTTTTTAAAAAATTTCTTTATTCCGTAATTTAAATTTTCCATTTTAAGAGTAACCCCCAAATAATTTTAAACCGTAACAATTTAAAATTTTAAAAAGATTTTCCCGCTTTGGGGCCGGCTTCTTTCTAAAAATTTTTAAAAATTGGCGCGTTAAAATTCCCGAGAAACCCTTTAGCAGAAGGTTTCCCTGAATTTTTTTGGGGGTTTTTGTAGGGGATTTTAAAGGATTTAAAACCCCCTAAAAATATTTTCGAATTTTTTCCGGGGAGGGGCCCTTTGAGGGGGTTAAGACTTTCCAAAAATTGTTTTTTTTGGGGTTGTTGGGGTCGGGTATTTCCTATCAACCACCAAACCATTTTCCCAAAAAATCCCCGGAAATAAATTCCCCTTTAAGGGTTTAAAAGTTTTCATTCTTGTTTTGGCCCTGGTTTCAGAAAATTTGGGGTTTGGGGGGGCCCCTGGGGGGCCTGAGTGTTCAAAAAGGTGGGAAATCGGTCTTTCTGAGGGGTTGGGGGGAAAAACTTTTTAACATCCAAAAAATTTTCCCAAAATTTCCCCGGACCTAAATCCATAAAAGGGGGTTTTAAAGTTTTCCATTTTGTTTTGGGGGTTTGGGATTTCGAAATTTTTGGGGGTTTGGGCGTGGCCTGGGGTGGCCTGAGTGGGTAAAGATGTCAAAACCCCGGTTTTTTCAAATTTTTTTTAGGGAAATTTAAAACCCATTAATTTATAATAATCTATAAAAAAAAGAGCCCCTAAAGGGTAAAAAAAATTTTGTGGCCAAATTTACGCTTACGAAAAATCTTTCGTTTTTTGGGTTAAAAAGTAAAAAAACCTCCTCCACCCTATTTAAACTTTTTGCTAAGTTCACAAATTTGGTAAAATCATCTTCTTTTTTTCAAAAAACCCTTTAAAACCACCTGAAAATTTTCCCAAATTTCCGGGAAAAATATAAAGTTTTGAAACCCCCTTAACAAAATCAAGGAAGGCTCCCCCGAGCAGCGAAAGAAATGCCGGGTTTTGTTTCTCTTTTTTTGTTCGAATGTAAATCAAACTTATTCTGAAATAAAAAATTAACTATTTAAAATTTGGGGAATTTAAATTTTTGGTAGAGATTTTAGGTAATTCCCACTTTCAAAATTTAAATTTAATTTAAACCAAACAAAAATTATTGAAATGGTGGGGGGGTGCCCCATTTAGGGCCCTGTTGTCCAATGTTCTGCCCGTTTTTTAATAGAACGAGTTTTTGGGGTTTATTTAAAATTTTTTAGGGTATGAATGTATGTGAAGTACCCCCAAAACATCGAGGATTTTTTTTAAAATTTTAAAATTAAAAAATTTGCTTTTTAATGCTGCCCGGTTAAATATCCCTAATAGGGGAGTATTAAAATTTTAGTTTTATAGGTATTATTTTTTCCAATTTCTTAGCCCCGAATTTTTTCGGGAAAGGGGAGTGTTTCGTACTTGTAATTCAGTAAAATTTACAAGATGAATTTGCATCATTTTTTTTTGATTTCTTTTTGCCGGTCTAGAAGATGTTCGTGATATTTCGATAATTTTAACGGAAGTTTAATGTTTGATTCCTCGTATTTTTGGTGCATAACCCTTTAAAGAATATTTAGGGATCTTAAATTTGCGGGGGTCGAAATTATGGGGGGGAAAAGAAAATTTTGGGGATTTTTTCAGAAAAATTTAGTAAATTTATTTTTGGGAAAATTTAGAAATTCAGTTTCGAAAAAAATGGGGTTTTTTTCCCTTTTTTTTTTAAAAATCCCCCAATTGTTACCCTATAAATTGTTCACCTTTATTTTAAATCTAAAGAAAATATAGAAAATTCCCTTGTCCGGGGGGAAATAAAAATCCAAATTTTTTTTTGATATAAAATTTAAAACCAACCCAAAATTTTGCTATTATTTGTAGGAAAAACTCTAAAAATCAACAGTAAAAGATTTGAAAATTAGCTAAAATTTTTAACACGTGCAGGGGCAAGTCTCCGCCCGGGTTTACTTTTGCACGGGGGTGGTTGTACACCAACAAGGGAAAAAAAATTCTTTTCATATGGGGTTTGTTATTGGGTATGTAAAACAATTTTAAAAAAATATGGCGAAATTTTCAAATATTTTAAAAAATTTAAAAAAATTTTAAATTCCCAAAATTATTAAATTTGTCCAAAATGTATATAAAATAAAGTAAAAATCGCAGCATTTAAAAATAAAATGAAGTTTTAAAAGGCTTTAATAAAAGATCAGGAAAAAAAAAAAAATGGCGTTATTTATTAAAAAAAAAATGAATAACTTAAATCAAGGGGGTTTGGGCCCTTTTTAAACCCAAACGTAATATCCTGGGGAAATTAAAACGATTGATTTTTAATTGGTGTTCATCACCCGAATTGAGGCAACAAAAGGGAAAATAGTCAGCAGTAAATTGCAAAGATCGCACGAACGCCCTCGTTTGTAAAGTGTCTTGCTCCAGGGTTTTAACACCTGAAATTTTTTGGGTTTTTAAAAAACAAATTTTACTTAAACAAAATAACGGAAATTTTAAAAAGTATTTAAATTAAAAATATCTTAATAAAAAATTTCCGGGTTAAAATAATTTAAATTAAAACCCTAAAAACCAAATTTTTTTTTTTTTTTTGGAATTTTTTTTTTGTTTAAAATGAGGGCATTTAATTTTTTGAAAATAAAGCTGAAAAAATATAAAAAAAGCATGAAACACGTGATTTTAAAAACCCCCATTAGGGTGGGCAAACTATCACTATATGGTTTCCCCTACCATAAGGTTTTGAGCGTAAAACTGGTAAAAACCCTTTAAAATGAAAAATTTAACTTATGTAGCATCTGCACTATTTTTATATGTTTACGTATACTATTTTGCCCCGTATTTCTGATAAGAGGTGATAGAAAATAAACATTATTTTTTAAAAAAATGGATTTACTTTTAAAATTAGGATGGAATTTTAGCCGGGGGGTTTTTTGTGATAATATATAAGTTTAAAACCCCCACTTACAGTACAGTTTGGGGAAAATAAATAGTGCGGTAAATCAGAGTTTTATTTTTGGCCCCCTTTGGCCCTTTGGAAACAATGGTTTTTTCCGCAAGGGAAATTTGGGTTTCCCCAAATTTGTGGGGATGGACTATGGTTTACAAGTATAAATGGGTGGGTATAAAAATGTGTTTGGGTTTATTTTATACAGTACGCTCTTTGACCAAAATCAGAAAAAAAAATTATTTTCCCCCCGTGTCAACCAAAGGGTCGACCGGGACTGTTTTTTTTTGGGCCGGGGGTGGAAAGGAGTGCCGGCACCCCCGGTATAGCCCGGGGCCCGGGGTTCAGCCTTTTTGGGAAGGGTTTTAGCTTTAAAAAAAACCCATTAACCTTAAATTAAAAATTTGGTATTTCCCCAACTGATAAAAAGCACAAGCACAGCTTACCCCAAAAAATTGGCACTTGCCCTTTAAATGTTTTTTTTTTATTAAAATTTTAAAAAATTTTGCTTTAAATTCAGTTTTTCAAAAAATCCGGGGGGTTATAAAACCGGGGTCCCCTCGAAAAATTTTCTAAACATCCCTGTCATTCTTAGCTCTTGGGAACCTTTTTTGCTTAAAGCTAAGATCCCAGTTAAAAATTCGTAAACACTTATATGGGAAATCTTTTTTCTAGCTCCGGGACTGTTTAAAAAATTAAATTTGGGGGCCATTCTTGCGGAGGGGGAAATTTATGTTTTCCGGGGGAAATAAAAAATGAAAACTTTGATTTTTCACATTTTTTAATTTTTAATTTTTTTTTGTATAATTCGGACTTATCTGTATTGTGTCCGGTTGCTATACAATTGTGGGGTAGTTATGGAATAAGAGGGATTAGACTCTTAAGGGAGTCAAAATAAAATTTTTTAACCCGCCTTTTAGATGCCCTTTTTTTTTATCTTTGGGAATTTTGGGTTTTAGGTTTAAAGAAGGGAAAAAAAACTTTTATGAAGTAGTGAAATACATTCGAGAAGTTCAAAGAAACCAAAAAAAGGCGTTTAAAATAAAGCAATTTTTTTTGCGTTTTTTGGGGATTTGGGTTTAAAATTTTGGTAATTTTCCCCGAATTTTAAAAGGTAGAGGAAATGAAAAAATGGAAAAATCAGTGTCAGGAACCGCAAAAAAAGCGAGGAAACCCCTTCCCCCCGCTTGTCTCCATTTCAGGCAGAAAATTGAAGAAAAAAATTTTTTTGGGGAAATTAAAGTTGTAGTGAAGAAGATTTGAGAGATTGGGAGAAAAGTTTTATTTTTGGTTCCCCAAGGAGGATAAGGAGAGAAATTTTGGGGATCAAATTTGTTTTATGTGTTTGAAAAAAATTGCAGAAAAACCCCGTTTGAAATGCCAATTGGGGGAAAATTTTCTGCTGAAAAAACAAAAGCTGTCAAAATTTTCATTTTTAAACCCCTTTGACCCTTCATGAAATGATAAAAAAAAAACGATGTTAGGTTTCAAAAATAAATAAAGGTTTTTTTTTCATTGGGGAGATTGTAAGGGGGTACATCCCTCTTTTTTACTATTTTCACCTAAATTTAGCGTTTTGGTTTGGGAAAATCCAAAAATTTTAGAAATTTTTGGGCTTGGTTTGTAAATTTAAATCTTTCCCAAACTTTAAGTTCGTTGTTTCAACTAAGGCCCGGTTATGCCTTTTTAAAAATTGGGACGGATACATGATTGGCATTATTTGTGATTTTTTATAAAACAATGGCATTAAACAGTGATTTTGAATGAATTTTGTTTCAAAAATTATTAATTAAGGGAACTTTTTGGGGATTAAACGTGCAAAACCCAAAATTTCCCCAAAAATTTCCAAAAAAAAGGGGTTTAAAAGGGTTTTATTGAAAATAAACCAACCCTTTTAAAGTCAATGTAAGGGTTGGTGTAAAAAAACTTGGGAGAGATGATTAACAGTGGAGTTCCCCCAAGATGGTAATTTTGGGGGTGGCGCGCTTGAAAAGGTTTGGGGGTTTTTGAAAAGTATGATAAAAGTCAGCCCTTTCGGGCAGTTTCAATTGTTTAATTCGTTTGAAATTTTGGTGCGGGAAGGCGACATTATTTATTATTGCCTTTCACCCCGGGCCCCCTCTCAGGCGCGCCCTCTAGGTGCGCCCCCTTTAGGGGGCCATCTCAGCCCCACTTTGAGGTTTTGGGGAAATCCAATGTAATGAATTAAAAAGGGATCAACCATCTTAATGTTAACTATCAAAAAAGTGGTTTGTTTCAAGCATTTTAGGTTTTTTAATGGGTTTTCATTTGTAAAAAATTTTTTTGTTGAAAAAATTTAAAAAGTTGGTGGTACTGTTTAAAAAAATTGTAAAATGGTAAAGGTAAATAGGACTGTCATTTTTCAAAAACGCTTGGTAAAAGGTTATCTTTTATTATTTAAGGTGGCCCAAAGCAGTTTAAGTTATAAGAAATTAAAAAAAAGGTTTAATTTAAGCTTGAAAAAAAGTATTACATATTTCGCCCCTAGGATCGGTTGGGTTTTTTTTATATCAGCATTTCAATAATGTTTGTGGGGAAAAATTGTCCCCAAAAGGAAAAATTTTGGGTTAGCTAAACTAATGATATTTGAAATTCATTTTTAAATTCCCAAATTTTTTTTAAATTGAATAAACAATTAATAAGTTTTGGGGGCGTTTCTACCCAGGAAAAAGATTAATTGAAAAAAATTTTCTTCAAATTCAAAAACCTGCATTTTAAGAAATTTTTAAGAAAAGGTTTCGGTTCGAAATTTCAGCTTCACTAAGGGTAATAAATAAATGGGGACACCCCCAGCAATTTCAAAGCAGCTGTTTTTTGGCAATGGTTTTAGGCATTATTGAAGGGCGATATCTAGAGTTGGGGGAAAGCGTTTTGGGCATCAAAGAATGTGCACCTTTTGGGGACCCAAGGGAATTTTCAATTCGATTGGAAAGTACTAAATTTTTTCTAAAACAGAATACTGTCCCTTTTTTGTTTTTAACAAGGGGTTGAATGGGTTTAAATTTTAATTTCGGGATGAAGGGATGATTTAATGATCTGATAAAGTGTTTAAAAACGTTAAATCCCGTCCCGAAATAAAAAGAGTGTAAAAGGAAAATTTTAATTTTAGCAAAAATCCTGATCACTAAGCTTATTTTTTAAATAAACAAGTTTTGTTTGTCTCCAGCCCTCGCGCAAAAAAGCAGTTAAAAACTAACTCAGTTTATTAAATTTCCCTTCAAGTTTTTTAGAAATCTGCATTTTCAATGTGGGAACAAAACAAAACTATCCCAAAATAAAAAATTCGGTTTTGGCCTTGAGGCCCCTTAAAGCTAATGTATGTGGGGGCAAAAAAAAGAAATTCGGGGCCCAAAAGTTTTTAGGGGCCCTATTTGATATGAGAAAAAAAAATTTGGGCAACAAAAAAATTTTGGTTTTTTAAATTTTTTAATTTCGATTTTTTAACTGCGGGGGCGTTGGGCGTAAATTTTAAACCCAAATAAAAATTATTTTTGATTCCAATATCGGAAAATTAAAATTACGGCATACAGCAAATCTTGTGTAACAAAATGTGATTAACATATTCTGTAAAAAAATTTCGTAAAAAAAATTTAAGAACACGATGTCCCGCCCCATTTTCTAATTGATCATTTTGGGACTTTGACGGGTTATAACTTCCGCTAGGAGCAGCCATTTACCCAAAACTTGGTACCATATGACTCTACTCAATGAGACCTTTCCAATGGTGTATAATATGTTGGGTTTTGAGAAATAAAATCTCACCCACAAGTTGGCGCTCTTAGTACATACACTAGTATGGCGTAGAGAATGTACCAAGCTATGAAGACGTAATGGGTTATAGTGGTGGTTATGGTGGTGGTGATGGTGGATATGATGATGGTGGTAGTGGTGATGGTGGTGGTAGTGACTGATGAAAAGAAATGAAAAATCCATTTTAGCCTTAAAACGCCCACCCCGTAATCAGATTTTTGTGAAGATATGAATTTTTAAAAGATTTGTTTAAGATTCTCAATTTTTTAAAGATCGATTAGCAGGGCATAGTTGAGTGTGCACTTCGTTGTATATGATTGTATATGATTTCTGACCACATGGTCCCTCCCTCCCTCCCTCCCTCCCTCCCTCCCTCCCTCCCTCCCTCCCTCCCTCCCTCCCTCCCTCCCTCCCTCCCTCCCTCCCTTCCACCCTTCCACCCTCCCTCCCTCCCTCCCTCCCTACCACCCTCCTTCACTTAAACTGTTAGGATCTCTCTCGAGTTATGGCTATTCTATTTAATTTTAACACCTGAAGCACTTCCCACGTATAATATATATAAATATATGAATAAACACACTATGCACAAATTCAAATTGTTAACGGGTGATACTCGTAAAATATCTGTTCCATATATTGGACCGTCGACGAGTCCAACTCGGCGCGCGTCCTGGTAGGTTGTAAACCTACAATCAAATTGTAGACCGTTAGACTCAAAATTGTTACTGTTAGAGTATATAATGTAATGATGTTAGCATGATACTTTGAAGTCTTCAATAGTTACTCTAATAGCAGGGCATATAATGTATAAGTTTAGTGTGCACTTCGTTGTATATGATTTCTGACCACATGGTCCTTCGTTAGGTCATTTTGACCCAAAATCGTTTAGGTAAGCAATTTGTATCGCTAAAGACATCCCTACAGGGCCAGGGCACATTTTCTAAATAACCCTCAGTCGCGTAAATGGGATTTTTGTATTTTGGTTTAAAAAGTACTTTACCAAAATACTTTTACTTGGTATCTGGTTCATAATTTGTCCCTTGTTAATGGACTAGCCCAGTGCGCGCTACTTTGTAGCACTTGCCTCGGACGGTGCGCGCTACTTCGAAGAAATTTAGACGAGTAACATCTTAATTGACGATGTCAATTCATCGCAGCTCGGCGCGGCACAGTAGCCAGTAGCTTGTAGGTTTACAACCTACCAGGACGCGTGCCGAGTTGGACTCGTCGACGGTATCCGTATATGCAATATGGAACAGATATTTTACGAGTATCACCCGTTAACCAGTAGCGCATCTCGCCGATCTGTGAGAAGCCTCATTAAGTGCGCGGCGCGGCACAGTAACGGCTAACGCATCGCGCTACAAGTAACATCCGTCAAGGGCAATTTACATCGAGCGTGCTAAATTGCACTCTACAGTTGATATTCGAAAAGACCCCCGACAGTTGAAACTGCAGCTTGAATCGATGTATTTTCGGACACTGATTCCGAATCACGTACCCCTTGTATCACGTGGTGACCCCCACGGTCGCTTCACTATAGTGTAGAGTTTCGACGATACAGAGGGAGCCGCGCACTCGTGCGCGGCGGCTCATACAACGTATGGCAACGTACCCCCATGCACCATGACATTTGTATCACGTCGTGACTCCCACGGTCGTCGTGACCCCCACGGTCGTTTCACTACGGTGGAGTAGAGTTTCTTTTATCACGTCGTGAACCCCACGGTCGTTTCACTTTGTATCACGTTGCGACCCCCACAGTCGTTTCACTATGGTCCTGACGATACATGGAGCCGCGCACTCGTGCGCGGCGGGTCATACAATGTATAGCAAGAGTTTCTACGATACAGGGGGAGCTGTGCAATCGTGCGCGGCGTGTCATACAACGTTGAACGTATGACAATTTTTTTGTAGGTTTACAACCTACCAGGACGCGCGCCGAGTTGGACTCGTCGACGGAACAGATATTTTACGAGTATCACCCGTTAACAATTTTTAGTGCTAATTTCGGCCAGCACAAAATTCTTGAAACAAATGCGTATTGAGTAAGCTTCCCTAGATCCAATTCTAACGAAAATCGCAGTTAGCTTACTCATAGACTTACAAGGAAAGTGTCCGAAAATTCAAATGTCAAAGCATATCTTGACCATTGCTAATGGTTTGGCCCGGCGCGCGCTACTTCGTAGCACTTGCCGAAGAAATTTAGAAGAGTAACATCCTTCAAAGCATATCCAATCTTGTAGCGTGAATATGCACTACTATACTGTATACTGGGTCGCGCGCGCATCCAATAATGCTTCTCGCAACCATGCAGATCAGCGAGATACGAAGGATTGACATCGTGAATCAAATCCAATCATCAGACATTGGACATATGTCACAGCTAAAAGCAGCGTATTTTGCCCCATTTTCATCACTTTAAGTGTATCAACTTCGATATCCACCAAATTTTTCGGACAGTCGTGAAAACTCTATTGGAAGATCGTCACAAATTATCAGAATGATCTCCTTCAAGGAACCGAAGATATGACAGAATAATACGGTAAAAATCAACGAATTTCGTCAAATTACGCGACTTTTACCATTTAACCTATTATAGCTCCAAAAAACCGCGCACCATCAATTATGGCACATAGGCGAAACTCACTGATCATTCCAAAAAGGTATAACAAATTTGGTACTGTAAAAATTCTGTCTCTAGAAAACAATGGTACCAAAATTTTGTAAATCCGAGAAAGTTTATTTTTTATTGTGCACTCACTACGGACAGGGGGGGTGGGGGTCTGAAAATCGGCGGTTTTGGCGCACTCACTACGGACAGGGGGGGGGGGGGTCTGAAAATCGGCGGTTTTGGCGGACGTCCCAAGTAATGGCCCCTTATAGAATAAATTCTTCATATATTACATGTTACAGAAAACAAAGTAAACTCATTTATGATTAATTTTTAAATGTTTACACTGTAAAATTAAAATATACTCATTACTCGGTATAATATAATGAAAGCGTAAACACTAAACATGTGATTAATTCTTTAAATAATCTGGCTCGTATCATTTATCATCCAAACAAACAACAGGTTGGATAAAATTTTTGTTAAATTTCAAATCCAGATTTAAACAATAAATAGCATTAAAAAACAATAAATAATCGTTCAGAACGATAAAATTCGCAATATAATAAAATGTTCCAATTCAATCGACCGTCATTACATAGTACATACATCTAAAAATATGAAAACAAATGAAATTCGATGAATGCCTAAAATTCTGATATTTAATATTCAAACAAATCAATAAAAGAATACGAATAGTCTCACTCTCATATCAGGAGTGTAAAAACAAAAAACATCTCAATATGAATATCAGTAAAACCTGATTTTCAAAATAAAGGGGTGAAAATAAATTCGATCAAGGAAATCCTTTAAAAGATGTAACTATTATGTATTATCCAGACCGAATTGTTATGCCAAACTCACGGAAGGTTCTAATGTTCGGGCTAGGAGACGTCCACATTGATTAGAAATCTAGACAATAGAGAAGGCGACAGCCACCATAATCAATACCACTGTAATTATACTTGGTCTTGACTGGGCAGAACTGTTTTCAGGGCCTGTTGTCGTATGATGAGTTCCGAGAGAGTTATCGGAGCTGTTTGAATGAGGTGTCGTCGGAGACGATACATGTCTAGTAGCCCTAGTAGCTTGGAGGGGGGACTGGGGGGTAGCTGTTTTAGAGCTTTTCTGAGATTCAGTGATGGTACTGGAATTGGTAGGGATGGTACTGTTATTGCCCGTCGTTGATTCAGGTTGTCTGGTGTAGTTCTCGTTATTAGGCGATTCGTCAGCCAATATCTTGAGTACCTCTTCATGTATTCCTTCTTGTTCCCTAGCCATCTCTGTAACTTCCTGCGTTGTATCTGTCTCATCCTCCTCCGAATCTTCAGCGGGTTCATCATCTCCCGTTAACGCATCTGGGTAAGTAATCTGTTATGAAATCACTTGTAACTAGTTATTAGCCTGATTTTTGATGAAAACTTAACAAATTTAAATTAAATTACCCCCCCCCCCCCACCCCAGTACAGCTGCCGCCTGCCTACCACGATTTATAGAGGCACTTCGACTCTGAAGTTTCTGCAGCTTTCTTGGACTCATACCACTCAAGAAAACACTGTGGCTAGCAGGCACATTGTCCAATCTTGTTGTGTTGTATCTTGTTGTTATCTCTTTAACTGAACGTTTAGGGAGCCATCTTCTGTTTCTTCCTTGTTTCTTTGTGGTGTCCTGGTTCTGTTGGCTAGAGAGAGTTGAGTTGCTGCCACGGCTTTTGTTAAGTTTCCTACACTTGGACATCTCCTGACGAGTTGGTAGCTTGATCTGGCGTTGCCCTGTAAGTGGAGTCGTGGTAAACTAACTACTCTGACAAATATTGTAACATTCTGTCAGGATATAGCCAGTATTTGTGCTGTGAACATTTAAAAAAAAACTGATTTCTGGCTAATGAAAATGTAAACTGAAAATATTGACACTTATCAGCAGCGAACTCACGGTTTGCACGTTCTAAGTCAGATCTTTTCTTTGGGAGTGGGTATTTTGAGATCTCCAGTTTCACATTTGCTAAAGTTGTCTGACCAAGAGAAGTATTTAGTAAGTTTGTGCACTCCGGAGCCAGCTGACAACTGAAAATTCCCAGTGTGAATGTCAACATGAACTCTTCAACCATCAACAGTAAAACGTTTTAGCTTTCTGCTTTGGAAATTTAATTATCTCACCAAGAAGCGGTTAATTTATTGATAAATAACAATTTTTCAATAAAACAATTATTTTTAAATAAAAATTAAGACAGATAAGATGACGTACCCGCCGTCCTGAATCAGGAACATTCTCTCCACAGTAGGGTAGAGCCAGTAAGCGTAAGAACTGGGGGAAGTGTAGTGATCGTCAGGGAGATTCTTCTCAGCACATTCGTCTAGCTCGATACAATTTCTGCAGTTTTGGTTACAGTTAGGTATTATATCCTTGTTTGCATTTATAAGAGCATATCAATTATCAAGTTTTTAAGGAGATTTCGATTCTATAGCTAAATTTTGTGTTTCAACTCTTGAAATGAAGTAAAACAATTAATAGATATGTAGACAAACTCTATGAATTCTTGTCATATTGATTATTATATATACTTATACGAATTCATTGATTTTGTCTACATTTCTTTTGTTTTCCAGCATTTCAAGAGTTGATACACAAAATTTAGTCATATAATCCGAATCTCCTAGATTTAAGTTCCCCCCTCCCCTTCATATTAACTTAAAAACCAAACTCACAAATAGTCAGCAACAGATGTGCACAGTTCTCCGTTATCGCTCATCCTCAACTTTCTGTACCAAGAGTCGTACTGGGTGACGGAAAGGTCCCAAAGACCACTTGTCATGACACAAGCCTGCCCGCACTCACTCATATCCCACCGGTAGGAGGTCAGTTGGATCAACTCTCCGATCTTACGGAATCTGGGAAGAGTTCTTGGGTTAGTTTATTGAGAATTTATCGATACCTTGATAAATTATCGTTCATATCCATAATAGCTGATGTAATACTGATAGTGAGCGGGCTGATTTATTCAGTACATCAATATTAGTTCTGGATCTATTTTCCACGAATCTGACTACACTCTACGTCACAATTTTTGCCATCTCTTTATGACGCATAAATTTAAAGTAAATTTAGCTAAAGAAAAGTGAAAGCTTCCGGTATAAGAAGTGATGAATCCCAGCCCCATCCCAGGTTTCTTTGTGGATTTTACGTTTTTCTAGATAATTTGGTTAAAATTCGACGGAATTTATTTTCGTCTTTAATGACAGAGAGTAAATGAATATAACTGAAAGTAAATGATTGTAACTGAAAGTAAATGATCGTGACGGAGTAAATGACTTTAACTGGAAGTAAATCATGGCCAGTTTCTGTGTTATGAAAAGAAAAAGATTGGTCGGTCAAGTTTCAAGCTGCCAATATAACGCAATTACGCGTCAGCCCCGCCGAAAGAACACACCCACCTGGCTGTTCTTCGTGTTCTAGCATTTACTTTAGACGGAGCAAAACTTGATGAGATGATAAAAAGGCCGGTGTTGAGTGGCCACGTGGTCCCACTCTCTCCCGACCCTCAAGGTCCATCAGATTTAGAACTGTAAATGCTCACTATAGAGCTTTGTGGCAGTTTAAGTTGTCAATAGGTGTCTAGCTCAACCATTTCTCTTATCGAACTGTTAGGGACGTCACTGCTGCTAAACCATTAAGGGGACATACACCAAAAGCTTTTTTGCCCTGGCCTTGCTGTTAACGTCATATTAAGAAAGTATACATAAAAACAATAAGTTTTGATACATTAACAAGAATTTCGCCGCGGTTAAACCAAGCACGATCAATTTTCCCGGCCCTACGATGTACTTGTACCATTAATTCTTTTGAGTGTGACTGGAAAAAAAGTGCAACATATTTACATACTATGTTTTTATAAATGAGTGGGATTCGTGCATGGTAAACATTTACGATTTATTTGACCAATGTACTAGCGCCGCGCATCAACAATAAATGAATCCAGAAAATTGCGGAAAATAACTTTGCGAAGGAGGAACTTCACTGTAATTAATTAACACATGGCTAGCGTCGCGCGCAGCATAACAGACGCTTCCTATACACATAATTATATTTTTTTTAATTAAATAAATATTTGTTTTATTATAGGGGAGTGGTCTATATTGCGAAGGAGCAGACTTTTGTCGTCAACGTAGGACCGTCGGGCCACCTCATATATCCAAACCCAATTACTTATTCCCTACGATCTTTTTGCCTTCGGCAAGAGCAGGAAAAAAATTATTTTTGAGAGCACGCACTTTCGAAAAAATAAATATTTTCTTTTTCGAAAGTTTTGGAAATTTTGAGAAGTCTGTCACTGTAATACCGATATTTCGGTCATTTTAAAAGTCTTTTGGCTGATTTTGTTACTGAAGATTACTTACAATCCGTACAAGAAACCCCTGAAAGGATTATATAATTTAACAATAAATGACGAAGTTACAGACCAAACAAGGTCGAAAAATAAAAATTGAAATTTTTGCCTACTTCTGAAGTTGTACATTTCACCAATCACCCGGGTCAGCAGATATCGCTTCAAAAATTCTTGTGAGTGTAGCTGATGATCATATCAAACTTTTTGGAGTAGGATTTCTCTCAGATTTTAGTTTTAAAGGTATGAAATCTCGTTTTACTGGTAGCGCCAATTTTAGCTACATAAAGTGAAAAACAACAGTCTATATCTTTAATCTTTATATAATTTGTTTGCCACTATAATACCAATTTTGGTGTCATTTTTAGAGGTATTGGGCCAATTGTTTTACTGAAACTTCAGTTTAACTCCTAAAAGAACCTCCTAAAAAGATTAGTTGATCGAAATAAAGATGACGGAGTTGAAGCAAAAAGCGTAAAACCTACTATTTATTGTTACTAAAACAATAGCATATAATATAAGCACTTCAATACTCAATACTCAATATATTACATTGCAGCAGCCGACCGCAATACAGAACAGTTTTAAGTTCAACGTACAATTTTTATTTTTACATTTTATTGTTACATGTTATTGTTACTAAAACTTAATATTTATTTTACTAAAACAATAGCATTATAAAGCATATAATACTAGCATCTCAATACTCAATACTCAATATATTACATTGCAGCAGCCGACCGCAATACAGAACAGTTTTAAGTTCAACGTATAATTTTTATTTTTACAATATTTGTTACGAAACCTACTATTTATTGTTACTAAAACAATAGCATATAATATAAGCATTAAGCATCTTAATACTCAACACTCAATATATTACATTACAGCAGCCGACCGCAGTATAGAACCTTTTTAAGTTCAAACATTTATCATCAAATTTACTTACTTAGTTTTATCATTTGTTGCTACTATATACTAGCGGGTTCAAAGGACAATAGACGGCGCGGAACTTATTGACATTTTGATCTTAGAAAAATATTTTAATACTCTTCTATTAAGTTGTCATCTCAATAAAGTTGTACTATTAAGGGGGCATACTCCAAATCTGTCCAACCCAAATGACCTCATAGGCAGTTCAATGACCATCTAACGCACCGTTTCCACATTAAAAAAATCATTTTGAGAATACCCATTTTTGTAATCGAGCATTTCCTGGTTAGAGTGGAATTTTCGGAAAAACACAATTTGTTTCGTGGAGAGGCTATAAGTTAATCATTTCTTGCGGTATCGGGTTTAAATTTTGCTCGCCGTCTATTCACATCTATTTCAAGGTGTGTGTAAAATCTTGATATCGTATCTAAAAAGGCTGGTGTGTTATAAATTTGTAAAGTCAAAAAATTGAAATTGTCCTTTTCAGACTTATTTTAACCAAAAAGTCAGTCAGGGAAGATCTGGTTGATTTGATGGTTGACATGAACTTGTTCTCTGAATTCTGGCGCAGTTTTTAATGCCCTCAAAAATGTTTTTACTCATTTATCTTCAGATCTATTGGACTTCAAAGCCAAACAACAAATTTAGGCACATTTTTCTTTTTCATATTTACTGATTTTTCTAAAGTTCTGATTTTTTTGAAGGGCGAAAAATAACCGCAACTAGCACATTTATATATGAGTTATGAACAACAAAATACCCTAAAATGCTTCCCTTTGAAGTTATGGGAGAAAATGTGATTTTTTGGCTTTGCAGATAAAAAATCACATTTTCTCCCATAACTTCAAAGGGAAGCATTTTAGGGTGTTTTGTTCTTCATAACTCATATATAAATGCGCTAGTTGCGGTTATTTTGCGCCCTTCAAAAAGTCACTAGCACATTCCTATCAAAATTTTAGAAAAATCAGTAAATATGAAAAACGAAAAATGTGCCTCAATTTGTTGTTTGGCTTTGAAGTCCAATAGATCTGAAGATAAATGAGTAAAAACATTTTTGAGGGCATCAAAAACTGCGCCAGAACAAGTTCATGTCAACCATCAAATCAATCCGATCTTCCCTGACTGACTTTTTGGTTAAAATAAGTCTGAAAAAGACAATTTCAACTTTTTGACTGTTTTTAACTTTAAAAATTTATAACACACCAGCCTTTTTAGATACGATATCAAGATTTTACACACACCTTGAAATAGATGTGAATAGACGGCGAGCAAAATTTAAACCCGATACCGCAAGAAATGATTAACTTATAGCCTCTCCACGAAACAAGTTGTGTTTTTCCGAAAATTCCACTCTAACCAGGAAATGCTCGATTACAAAAATGGGTATTCTCAAAATAATTTTTTAAATGTGGAAACGGTGCGTTAGATGGTCATTGAACTGCCTATGAGGTCATTTGAGTTGGACGGCACAAACCCCTGTTTTGGTGTATACCCCCTTAAGTAATCAATATTTTGGCAATTTTTACCCCCCCCCCCTCCGTAATCAACCGTTATCAAGACCGAACTCTCCCCCCCCCCCCCCTATATTACGTAATCAAGGTTTGACCCCCCTCCCCGTAATCAAGACCCAACCCCCCTCCTATATTACGTAATTAAGATTAGTAATCGCAAAACACTTACTAAACGAAAATTGGTTCAAAAAACGAAAATTTTGATTACATAATTAACGAAAATTGTCCAATTCTTTTCTGCAAATATCAGTGTACTAAATTGTGTGAGTCCTATATAATAATGTTTCTTCCCGGTACTCCTAGTGAAAATTACCTGCGTGAACCGAGCATTCCACTTTTGAAAGGTTATTAAAATAGAGTATTCACATACCTTATTTGGACGAACATTAAATGATCGGACGTAATTATGAACGGACATTAATATGAACGCTAGAAGGCATTCAAAACCATCAAAAATCCGAATTTTTTTCATTTTTTATTTCAGCAAATGATTTTTAAATCCATTTTTATACAGTAAGTAAGAATAGCAGTCGTTAAGCAGTAAGAATGTTAAAATATGTATGTGTCTAATGTCACATATCATCTTCATCAAATGGGTTTTCGTGCATGAAATAGTCCATGCTTAAAGCATCAGTGATTTCTAGCTTTATGGAAACCTTTTTTTCTATCAAACTACCCTGGTCCTGCATTTCAGTGTTAACTTTTACAAGCCATTCGGCGTGAAGTGGTTTTATCTTAGACAACTTAAGGTTGGGGGGGGGGGGTCCAACCCGATCATTTCCGATCATTCCGATCCCGATTTTGGCCTCATCAACCCTCATATCGGAAAAATCGGGAAAATTTAAATCTTTCCTCTGAGGTTTCTAGGCGATATAGGTAGCTATTTCTGTACTTAAATATGACAAGAAATCGATTGGTGGTGGTCCCAGAACCCCAAAATGGTTTCTAGTTCCAAACAAGAATCGTTTCCGTCCGAAAAACAACACACTGTCGTATCAACTCTTGTTTGACAGAAACATCCACCCCGGTCCACAATTGAAAGAGGTACGGTTGGTAATAACAATCGTAACAAATAGGGAACGCTTTAGTAACTTTTGATTTAAATTGTCTCCACAATTTGTAACAGGCTATCTGCAGAAATGGGTAGCACGATTAATGACCATTGACCATGGTCCTTTCTCAAACTTCCAATCCTCAGTTAGATACAAAGAATAGTCTACACAATTTTAAATAACATTAAAAGAGATGAAAATCATTTTATTCATCAAAATCTTTATTTATCATGTAATAACTTTTCCATAGTACTGAAGAGTAAAACTCTGTTAAACAAAAAAATTCTCGAGCACATTTTGAGTCACCCGAGTCAGTAACAGTAACATGTCAATATGTTACAGACTCAAATGAGTTTAAAAACATTTTAGTTACAATAAATTGTGTAAACTGATGAGGAGGAGGAGGAGGAGGACTGAAGAAGAGGAGGACTGAGGAGGAGGAGGAGGAGAAGGAGGAAGACTGACGAGGAGGAGGACTGACGAGGAGGAGAAGGACCGAGAAGGACAGAGGAGGAGGAGGAGGACTGAAGAGGAGGAGGACTAAAGAGGAGAGGGAGGACTGAGGAAGAGGAGCAGGATCGGTGAGGAGGAAGAGGAGGACTGAGGACGGGGAGGAGGAGGACTAAGAGAACGCGAGGGCTAAGGACGACGAGGACTGAGGACGAGGACGAGAGCGAGGACGAGGACTGAGGAGGAGGACTGATAAGAAGGAGAAGGAGGAGGAGTAGGAGGACTGAGGATGAGGAGGAGGAGAAGGAGGATTGGGGGAGGACTGAGGAGTAGGAAGAGGACTGAGGAGGAGGACTGAGGACTGAGGAGAAGGAGCACTGAGGAGGACAGAGGAGGACCAGGACGAGGACTAGGAGGATGAGGACGAGGACTAAGGACGAGGACTGGGAGGATGAGGACGAGGACTAAGGACGATGAGGATGAGGACGATGACTAAGGACGAGGAGGAGGACGACTGAGGAGGAGGACTGATTAGGAGGAGAAGGAAGAGGAGAAGGAGGAGGAGGGTGAGGAGGAGAACTGAAGAGGAGGAGGAGGAGAAGGAGGAAGACTGAGGAGAAAGAGGAGGACTGGGGAGGACTGAGGAGGAGGAGGACTGAAGAGGAGAGGGAGGACTGAGGAAGAGGAGCAGCTGATTGGTGAGGAGGAGGAGGACTAAGGACGAGGAGGACTGAGGAGGAGGACGAGTGCGAGGACGAGGAGGAAGACTGAGGAGGAGGACTGATAAGAAGGAGAAGGACGAGGACTAAGGAGGAAGACGAGAGCGAGGACGAGGAGGAGGACTGAGGAAGAGGACTGATAAGAAGGAGAAGGAGGAGGAGGAGGACTGAGGAGGAGGATAAGGATAAGGGGGGCTGGGGGAGGACTGAGGAAGAGGAGGACTTGGGGAGGACTGAGGAGGAGGATGACTGGGGGAGGACTGAGTAGGATGATGAGGAGGAGGACTGAGGATGAGGAGGAGGAGAAAGAGGACCGGGGGAGGACTGATGAGGAGGAGGACTGGGGAAGGACTGAGGAGGAGGAGGACTTATGAGTAGGAGGAGAATGAGGAGAAGGAGAAGGAGGACTGAGGAGGAGGAGGAATAGGAGGAAGACTGAGGAGTAGGACTGAGGAGGAGGAAGAGGACTAAGGAGGATCAGGAGGATCAGGAGGAGGCTGAGGAGGAAGAGGACTGATGAGGAGGAGAAGGAGGAGCAGGACTGAGGAGGAAGACTGAGGAGGATGAGGACGAGGGCTAAAGAAGAGGACTGATTAGGAGGAGAAGGAAGAGGAAAAGGAGGAGGAGAAGGAGGAGGACTGAGGAGGAGGAGGATAAGGAGGAGAATGAGGAGGAGGAGGAGGAGGAGGATAAGGAGAAGATTGAGGAGGAGGAGGATGACTCAGGAGGAGGACTCAGAAGGTGGAGGAAAAGGACTCAGGAGGACTCAGGAGGAGGACTGAAGAGGAGGAGGAGGACTGATGAGGAGGAGGAGGACGAGGACGAGGACTAAGGACGAGGACGACTAGTGTAGGACTGAGGATGAGGACTGATGAAGAGAAGGAGGAGGAGGACTGAGGAGGACGATGAGGAGGAGACTGAGGAGGAGGAGGAGGACTGTTGAGGAGGAGGAGGAGGATGATGAGGAGGAGGACTGAGGAGGAAGACTGAGGAGGACGAGGACGAGGACTAAGGACGAGGAGGAGGACTGATTAGGAGAAGAAGAAAGCGAAGAAGGAGGAGGAGGATGAGGCTAGGAGGAGGAGAAGGAGGAGAATGAGGAGGAGGACTGGGGAGGACTGAGGAGGAGGATAAGTAGGAGGAGGACTAAGGATGAGGATGAGGACGAGGACGATTATGAGGAGGACAGAGAATGACGACTGATGAGGAGGAGAAGGAGGAGGAGGAGGACTGGGGAGGACTGAGGAGGAAGAGGAGGATGACTGAGGAGGAGGATGAGGAGGAGGACTCAGAAGGAGGACTCAGGAGGTGGAGGAGGATGAGGAGGAGGACTCAGGAGGAGGAGGACTCAGGAGGACTGATGGGGAGGAGAAGGAGGAGGAGGATGAGGAGGAGAAATGTTAATGAGGAGGAGGAGGAGGAGAAGGAGAAAGAGGAGGACTGGGAGTAGGTGTGAGGAGGAGGGGACTGAGGAGCAGGGTGAGGAGGACTGAGGAGAAGGACGAGGACGAGGAGTCAGGAAGAGGACTGAAGAGAACTGAGGAGGAGAAGGACTTAGGAGGAGGAGGAAGACTTAGGAGGAGGAGGAGGACTGATGAGAAGGAGGAGGAAGACTAGGGAGGAGGAGGAAGACATGTAAATGTTTTGTCTGTTTTTGTCCGTTTTTGTTCGCCCTACTTTTTGTCCGTTTTGAAAATATAGGGTACTGAACGGACACAACACATGATCTCCCAGCCAAGCATGTGTTACGATACAAATGTACTTGACTTTACATTTAAGGTGCAGTGTACTAGTGATATTATGGTATGTTTAAAGACCGGACCACAAAATATAACCCGGTACCTAGTGTTGTACTAATACATAATAACAAGTAACAGGGATAAAATTAATGAGCAGAAACAATCGATCTCACGTCAAAAGGCCAAAGCACTCGGGTCTGGGAGTACATGACAACTCCAACTAGTAGTGAGCATACTAGCGCCCCTGCAGTGGAAAAACACATAAAACATACTATTGGAATAGCCAATTGGTTCGTTTTCTCATAACAATATAGCATATGTAGGGGTTATGGTTGAATTATATCACTTCTGAGAGGTTTTAGAGATCGATTCTGTAAATTTCTCAATTTTCCGATTTTTCCGATTTTTCCGATTCCGATTTTGGCCTCATCAACCCTCATATCGGACATCGGGTTGGACCCCCCCCAAGGTTAACCTTAATCACGATAATTTATCAAGGTATCGATAAATTCTCAATAAACTAACCCAAGAACTCTTCAATAGGTGTCTAGCTCAACCATTTCTCTTCTCGAACTGTTAGGGACGTCGATGCTGCTAAACCATAATAAAGGATCGGGCATTAAACATTTTTCAACGAGTAAGTAAGTCAGTCAGATCGCAGCAATATGAAGAGTTTCCTACTGATCTGTCAGTTCATCTGTTTAACTGAGGCTATCTCAAACTTGGAAATGAAACAGCTGAAAGGAATACAAAACCTGATGAAGAATCTCCACAACGGCGTCTTCACGACTTGCAACATCGTTTTCTTCTCTGATTTGGTGGACTTTAACACGGCACAGGAGAACTGCAGAAAGTTTGACGTTGGGACAGGATCTACGGAAGGAAACCTCGCCACTGTTAACACTGATAAGAAGAACGAAGATCTAAAGATGCTGCTGAGTATGACGTACCCAAGGGAAGAGCAGCCGAAAAGTGACTGGGCAGACACGAAGTGGGTGTGGTCAGGATTGAGGAAAACGAGGGATAATGTTGGAGAAGGATCCAAAGAAATGGTTTATGAAGCTACGGAGTGGCAGTGGGCTGACGGGTCAACGCCTGGTGACTTTGCGAGATGGTTACCAGGACAACCAGATCAAAATAGCCTGAAGAAGGGAAAGAAAGGTTGCACTGAAGATCCTAAATGTTACCAGAACCAGATGAGAATTAACCATGACGGAAACTGGGACGACACATTCAAGTTCAAGAAACACCCTTATGCTTGTGACTACCAAGGCAAATACATTCTCTCATCAGAGAAGAAAAGTTGGGAGGATGCCAAAACAGCATGCGATGACGCAGGACTGCAGCTGGCTAAAATCAGAACAGATGAAGAGCTGAATGAAATTATGTCAGCAATACAATACTTCCTGGGCTCTGGAGACGAATCCTGGTCGAAATGGGATGCTAACAATTGGTTGTGGTTGGGAGGAAACGACATCAAAAAAGAGAAAAAATGGATGTGGGTGGATGGAGAGAAGATTGAGTGGAACATTCCTTGGGAAAAGAAAGCTGGGAATGATAATTCTAAGAAGAAGATGAAAGAAGGACAAGATGCCATGTCCCTTTCCAGATGGGGCACTATTGACGACTCCTTCAGACTTGGGATCTTCAGACCATTTGCTTGTCAATGTCCAGGCTCTTAGACTGAGTGTAAAATATAATGAAAAGGTCCATGAAGTTCACAATAGACTAAGAGTTCTGAAAATATTTTTGCTCAATATTTGAATCTATTAGTTGCTGTTATTCTAATTGCATTTACATAATTTGTTTAAATTGTACGCTCAGCAGTTTTTCTGTTGATGGCAAGGTTGGGAAATAAATATTAATCCTGCCTGACAAACAGTTTTTTGTGTGACTTAAAAAGAAGTAAACCGATAGTCAAAACTAAAAAATTGCCAAAACATAGCTGTTGCAAATTTAAGTTTAATTTCGATTAAGTAACAATACCCGACCAGCATTAATCAAACTCTTAAAATCAAAAGTTTCAGCGAAAAGTGAAAACTTAATTCTCAGAAGAAATAAATGCGAGAAGAACAAAACGAAATGCTGGCACCATAATTTGTATCTCGGATATTCATTCGGCAAAATCATCCTTTCATCAAATCCAACAAAATTTTCCACAACAATTTCACCAAAATGTTCAGGATAAGTCTCAGATTTTACAGCCTTACAACGAACCAGCAGTAAAGCAAATCTCAAAATCCAGCAACAGAATCAATCCCGAATTCCTGGTTGTACCTCAGAAGATCCATTGAGCGGGCCCTGAGGTTGGAGTCTCCCAGCTCTGAGGGAGTACTGGTTAGCTTTGGCTGCCCCTCTGACCCGTTCCAGAGTTTTTCCCGTCACCAGACAAAGCGGCAACACACACGAGTAGAGATGAGGCAAGATAATCAGAACAAAGTCCAGGGTGAGCTTGTAAGGAGAACGGAGTCTCAGGATGGGATCAGGATTAATGCTCAGAACCAGATTTACAACTAGAGAAGGGAGGTAACAGGCGAAGTACGCGTACGTGCTCAACGAGGTTACTAACAGAGCTCCTTTCTTCATCGTTTTAACTTCCTGGCTTGTTGAGACCGATCTCCTGAAGAAAAAGTAAAGAACGCAGTAGGTACAGGCCAGAAAGAGGTTGACCATGAGAGTGATCATGATCAGCAGAGATGTAACGTAGTTTAACATCTCTCTGACCATGAATGGGGAGCAGCCAGTGGATTTCGGAGGACCAATGTACCCGAAACGTATCGTGTCCGTTACGATCGATAGGATCGACAGAAGGATGGAGGTTATGACGATCCCAGAGATGATTTTTAGGATGTGTTTTCTTTTAGCGTAGTTCTTGTATCGTCTGGGTCTTAGTGCAGCAGTGATCCGGAAGAGACAGATCGTGGAGAGGATGAGTGACGAGCTAAAGAAAATAGTAACCCGCGTTGCTCCTAGAACGTCACAGCCGACTTGAGGAATCCTTTTCCACAGTAAGACCCCCTCGGTTACTGCGATGAGCAGGTCAAGCAGACAAAATATATGAACTGCACCAAACAGCAGGAACATGGGCTGCTTGTCTTTAGCGATGATTATGAACGATGTAAGGGCCCGGCAGTTTAGAGGGATAAAGATTGAAGCCAAGACACCAAGGATAGCAGACATAATGATTAAGATGAAGAACACGGTGGGGGATATACTTTTATCCCCATTTTTGTAGATCACTGCGCTGGTCTTATTGTCGGGATAATAGATCTCAGTAACCGCGACCGTTGGGATAAAGATGACCCCAAAGTCCTGAGGAGACTTCTGAGGAGTGGGATCTATAATACTAATAGACAAATTGTGGCCCACAGGTAGTGGAGTGGAATCTATAATACTAATAGGCACATTAGGTAGAAACAATGTAGGACGAACGAAATTGGTGGTATCGTTACTCGAAGCTTCATCATCTTGATCTAACGATTCGATATGTCCACAGATGACGTACATGTTGTTTGTGAGCATTTGAAGGTTCATGATGATGCAGAGAGTGTTGAAAATTGCAGCCATCACGAAATTATTTCTTAGGAATAGAATTTCAATTAAAATGTCAGGGTACAACAATAACGTTATACACGAATTATTCAGTAAATCTTGGTAAGCTACAAATGAACTTGGTAAAACTATTTTAACTTTCGCTGCATAGCTTGAAGTCGCTACATATAATTATAAGGTGGGTAGAGCAACTTATAAAATAAAATACAAATGTTTCTAAAATCAGACGAACAAAGCCTCTGGGACTGGTATAGTAAGGGTGCTAAGGTAGCATTTTTTAAAAACAATCAAGTGACCTGGAAAGAATAAATTTAATTGGGTCGGTGCGTGGGGCACTCGTCTCTAACAGAGGTGATAGATTCGGACTTACTTGCGAACCAATCATACCTTTTTAACCGTTTATAAAGATTTGAAATATAAATAAATAGAGTGTCAGGTAGAAATCACCTAGTATAAAGGGTTGCGTGTGGGCAGTTACTGAAGTTTAAATGAGGAGCTGCCCATTGCAGCTAAGTCTTGGGCGAAGAAAGTATGGTACATACTACCTTAACCGTCACTGGCCAAATGAATAAGTTAAACTTCGGCTTCCTGTAATTGGCCGGTTACACTTGTGTAACAGTGTGACTGTTGGAATACTCCGAAGTAATTAAAGGGGGGGGGGGGGTGACATGTCTCCAATGTCTCCAATGTCTTTTGTCTTTTTTGAAAAGATAGGGTGCAGAGACATGTCCTGGAGACATTGGAGACATTGGAGACACAGCTTTTGGAGACATTGGAGACATTGGGGACATTGGAGACAAAGCTTTTGGAGACATTGGAGACATTGGAGACACTGGAGACGTAGATGTGTGATTGGAGAAGGAGGAGGATCTAGGAGGAGGATGACCCAGGAGGAGGACTAAGGAGGAGAAGGAGGAGGATGAGGACTCAGGAGGAGGACTCAGGAAGAGGACTGAGAAGGAGGAGGACTGAGGAGTACTGAGGAGGATGGCTGTGGAAGATGGCTGTGGAGGATGGCTGAGGAGGATGGCTGAGGAGGATGACTGAGGAGGACCTAGGAGGAGGAGGACCCAGGAGGAGGAGGACCCAGGAGGAGGACTCAGGAGGATGAAGAGGAGGACTCAGGAAGAGGACTCAGGAGGACAGACAAGGAGGAAAACTGAGGAGTACTGAGGAGGATGACTGAGAAGGATGACTGATAGGGAGGAGGAGGAGAAGAAGGACTGAGGAGAAGGAGAAGGAGGAAGACCTAGGAGGATGAGGACCCAGGAGGAGGACTCAGGAGGAAGAGGAGGAGGAGGACTCAGGAGGACTGAGAAGGAGGAGGACTGAGGAGTACTGAGGAGGATGGCTGAGGAGGATGGCTGTGGAAGATGGCTGTGGAGGATGGCTGAGGAGGATGGCTGAGGAGGATGACTGAGGAGGACCTAGGAGGAGGAGGACCCAGGAGGAGGAGGACCCAGGAGGAGGACTCAGGAGGATGAAGAGGAGGACTCAGGAAGAGGACTCAGGAGGACAGACAAGGAGGAAAACTGAGGAGTACTGAGGAGGATGACTGAGAAGGATGACTGATAGGGAGGAGGAGGAGAAGAAGGACTGAGGAGAAGGAGAAGGAGGAAGACCTAGGAGGATGAGGACCCAGGAGGAGGACTCAGGAGGAAGAGGAGGAGGAGGACTCAGAAGGACTGAAAAGGAAGAGGACTGAGGAGAACTGAGGAGGAGGAGGACTGAATAGGAGGAGGAGGAGGGGGACTGGGGGAGGACTGAGGATGAAGAAGACTGACGAGAAGGATGAGGAGGAGGACTGAGGAAGAGGACTGAGGAGGATGAAGAGGAGGAAGACCTAGGAGGAGGACTCAGGAAGAGGACTGAGGAGGACATAGAAGGAGGAGGACTGAGGAGGACTGAGGAGTACTGAGGAGGATGGCTGAATAGGATGACTGAGGAGGATGACTGAGAGGGAGGAGGAGGAGAAGAAGGACTGAGGAGAAGGAGAAGGAGAAGGACCTAGGAAGATGAGGACCCAGGAGGAGGACTCAAGAGGAAGAGGAGGAGGAGGACTCAGGAGGACTGAGGAGGAGGAGGAGGACTGAATAGGAGGAGGAGGAGGAGGAGGAGGGGGACTGGGGAGGACTGAGGATGAAGAAGACTGACGAGAAGGATGAGGAGGAGGACTGAGGACTGAGAAGGATGAAGAGGAGGAAGACCAGGAGGAGGAGGACTGAGGAGGAGGATGAGGACTGAGGAGGACTGAGGAGGATGGCTGAGGAGAATTGCTGAGGAGGATGATTGAGAGGGAGGAGGAGGAGGAGGAGGAGGAAGAGGACTGAGGAGGAGGAGTAGGACTGAGGAGGAGAAGGAGGAGGACCTAGGAGGAGGAGGACCCAGAAGGAGGACTCAGGAGGAGGAGAACTCAGGAAGAGGACTGAGGAAGACTGAGAAGGAGGAGGACTGAGGAGTACTGAAGAGGATGACTGACGAGGATCAGGAGGAGCAGGATGAGAAGGACTGAGGAGGAGAAGGAGAAGGTGGAGGAACTAGGAGGAGGATGAACCAGGAGGAGAAGAAGGACTGAGGAGAAGGAGAAGGAGAAGGACCTAGGAAGATGAGGACCCAGGAGGAGGGACTCAAGAGGAAGAGGAGGAGTAGGACTCAGGAGGACTGAGGAGGAGGAGGACTGAATAGGAGGAGGAGGAGGAGGAGGAGGAGGAGGGGGACTGGGGAGGACTGAGGATGAAGAAGACTGACGAGAAGGATGAGGAGGAGGACTGAGGACTGAGAAGGATGAAGAGGAGAAAGACCAGGAGGAGGAGGACTGAGGAGGAGGATGAGGACTGAGGAGGACTGAGGAGGATGGCTGAGGATAATTGCTGAGGAGGATGATTGAGAGGGAGGAGGAGGAGGAGGAGGAGGAAGAGGACTGAGGAGGAGGAGTAGGACTGAGGAGGAGAAGGAGGAGGACCTAGGAGGAGGAGGAGGACCCAGAAGGAGGACTCAGGAGGAGGAGAACTCAGGAAGAGGACTGAGGAAGACTGAGAAGGAGGAGGACTGAGGAGTACTGAAGAGGATGACTGACGAGGATCAGGAGGAGCAGGATGAGAAGGACTGAGGAGGAGAAGGAGAAGGTGGAGGAACTAGGAGGAGGATGAACCAGGAGGAGGACTCAGGAGGAAGAGGAGGAGGACTCAGGAGGAGGACTTAGGAGGAATGAGAAGGAGGAGGACTGAATAGGAGGAGGAGGAAGACTGAATAGGAGGAGGAGGAGGGGGACTGGGGAGGACTGAGGAGGAGGACTGACGAGAAGGATGAGGAGGAGGACTGAGGACTGAGGAGGAAGAGGAGGAGGATGAAGAGGACCCAGGAGGAGGAGGACTGAAGAGGAGGACTGAGGATGAGGACTGAGGAGGACTGATGAGGATGGTTGAGGAGGATGACTGACAGGGAGGAGGAGGAGGACTGAGGAGGAGGAGGAGAAGGGACTGAGGAGGAGAAGGAGGAGGACCTAGGAGGAGGAGGACCCAGGAGTGAATAGGAGGAGGGGGACTGGGGAGGACTGAGGAGAAGGAGGACTAAGGAGAAGGATGAGGAGGACTGAGGAGGATGGCTGAGGAGGATGACTGACAGGGAGGAGGAGGAGCACTGAGGAGGATGGCTGAGGAGGATGACTGACAGGGAGGAGGAGGAGGACTGAGGAGGAGGAGGAGAAGGACTGAGGAGGAGAAAGAGGAGGACCTAGGAGGAGGAGGACCCAGGAAGAGGACTCAGGAGGAAGAGGAAGACTCAGGAGGACTCAGGAAAACTGAGGAGGAGGAGGAGGAGTGAATAGGAGGAGGAGGGGGACTGGGGAGGACTGAGGAGGAGGAGGAATAAGGAGAAGGATGAGGAGGAGGACTGAGGAGGAGGATGAGGACTGAGGAGGAGGACTGAGGAGTACTGAGGATGATGGCTGAGGATGATGGCTGAGGAGGATGGCTGAGGAGGATGGCTGAGGAGGATGGCTGAGGAGGATGACTGAGGAGGATGACTGAGAGGCTAGGGAGGAGGAGGAGAAGGACTGAGGAGGAGGAGGAGGAGAAGGAGGAGGACCTAGGAGGAGGAGGACTTAGTAAGAGGAGCAGGATTCAGAAGGAGGACTCAGGAGGAGGAGAACTCAGGAAGAGGACTGAGGAAGACTGAGAAGGAGGAGGACTGAGGAGTATGATTGAGAGGGAGGAGGAGGAGGAGGAGGAGGAAGAGGACTGAGGAGGAGGAGTAGGACTGAGGAGGAGAAGGAGGAGGACCTAGGAGGAGGAGGACCCAGAAGGAGGACTCAGGAGGAGGAGAACTCAGGAAGAGGACTGAGGAAGACTGAGAAGGAGGAGGACTGAGGAGTACTGAAGAGGATGACTGACGAGGATCAGGAGGAGCAGGATGAGAAGGACTGAGGAGGAGAAGGAGAAGGTGGAGGAACTAGGAGGAGGATGAACCAGGAGGAGAAGAAGGACTGAGGAGAAGGAGAAGGAGAAGGACCTAGGAAGATGAGGACCCAGGAGAAGGACTCAAGAGGAAGAGGAGGAGTAGGACTCAGGAGGACTGAGGAGGAGGAGGACTGAATAGGAGGAGGAGGAGGAGGAGGAGGAGGAGGGGGACTGGGGAGGACTGAGGATGAAGAAGACTGACGAGAAGGATGAGGAGGAGGACTGAGGACTGAGAAGGATGAAGAGGAGGAAGACCAGGAGGAGGAGGACTGAGGAGGAGGATGAGGACTGAGGAGGATGGCTGAGGATAATTGCTGAGGAGGATGATTGAGAGGGAGGAGGAGGAGGAGGAGGAGGAAGAGGACTGAGGAGGAGGAGTAGGACTGAGGAGGAGAAGGAGGAGGACCTAGGAGGAGGAGGAGGACCCAGAAGGAGGACTCAGGAGGAGGAGAACTCAGGAAGAGGACTGAGGAAGACTGAGAAGGAGGAGGACTGAGGAGTACTGAAGAGGATGACTGACGAGGATCAGGAGGAGCAGGATGAGAAGGACTGAGGAGGAGAAGGAGAAGGTGGAGGAACTAGGAGGAGGATGAACCAGGAGGAGGACTCAGGAGGAAGAGGAGGAGGACTCAGGAGGAGGACTTAGGAGGAATGAGAAGGAGGAGGACTGAATAGGAGGAGGAGGAAGACTGAATAGGAGGAGGAGGAGGGGGACTGGGGAGGACTGAGGAGGAGGACTGACGAGAAGGATGAGGAGGAGGACTGAGGACTGAGGAGGAGGAAGAGGAGGAGGATGAAGAGGACCCAGGAGGAGGAGGACTGAAGAGGAGGACTGAGGATGAGGACTGAGGAGGACTGATGAGGATGGTTGAGGAGGATGACTGACAGGGAGGAGGAGGAGGACTGAGGAGGAGGAGGAGAAGGACTGAGGAGGAGAAGGAGGAGGACCTAGGAGGAGGAGGACCCAGGAGTGAATAGGAGGAGGGGGACTGGGGAGGACTGAGGAGAAGGAGGACTAAGGAGAAGGATGAGGAGGACTGAGGAGGATGGCTGAGGAGGATGACTGACAGGGAGGAGGAGGAGCACTGAGGAGGATGGCTGAGGAGGATGACTGACAGGGAGGAGGAGGAGGACTGAGGAGGAGGAGGAGAAGGACTGAGGAGGAGAAAGAGGAGGACCTAGGAGGAGGAGGACCCAGGAAGAGGACTCAGGAGGAAGAGGAAGACTCAGGAGGACTCAGGAAAACTGAGGAGGGAGGAGGAGGAGTGAATAGGAGGAGGAGGGGGACTGGGGAGGACTGAGGAGGAGGAGGAATAAGGAGAAGGATGAGGAGGAGGACTGAGGAGGAGGATGAGGACTGAGGAGGAGGACTGAGGAGTACTGGGATGATGGCTGAGGATGATGGCTGAGGAGGATGGCTGAGGAGGATGGCTGAGGAGGATGGCTGAGGAGGATGACTGAGGAGGATGACTGAGAGGCTAGGGAGGAGGAGGAGAAGGACTGAGGAGGAGGAGGAGGAGAAGGAGGAGGACCTAGGAGGAGGAGGGCTTAGGAAGAGGAGCAGGATTCAGAAGGAGGACTCAGGAAGAGGACTCAGGAGGAGGACTGAGAAGGAGGAGGACTGAGGAGAACTGAGGAGGAGGAGGAGGAGGACTGAATAGGAGGAGGGGGACTGGGGGAGGACTGAGGAGGAGGGGGACTTGGGGAGGACTGAGGAGGAGGACTGACGAGAAGGATGAGGAGGAGGACTGAGGATGAGGAGGAAGAGGAGGGAGATGAAGAGGACCCAGGAGGAGGAGGACTGAAGAGGAGGACTGAGGATGAGGACTGAGGAGGACTGATGAGGATGGTTGAGGAGGATGACTGACAGGGAGGAGGAGGAGGACTGAGGAGGAGGAGGAGAAGGACTGAGGAGGAGAAGGAGGAGGACCTAGGAGGAGGAGGACCCAGGAGTGAATAGGAGGAGGGGGACTGGGGAGGACTGAGGAGAAGGAGGACTAAGGAGAAGGATGAGGAGGACTGAGGAGGATGGCTGAGGAGGATGACTGACAGGGAGGAGGAGGAGCACTGAGGAGGATGGCTGAGGAGGATGACTGACAGGGAGGAGGAGGAGGACTGAGGAGGAGGAGGAGAAGGACTGAGGAGGAGAAAGAGGAGGACCTAGGAGGAGGAGGACCCAGGAAGAGGACTCAGGAGGAAGAGAAGACTCAGGAGGACTCAGGAAAACTGAGGAGGAGGAGGAGGAGTGAATAGGAGGAGGAGGGGGACTGGGGAGGACTGAGGAGGAGGAGGAATAAGGAGAAGGATGAGGAGGAGGACTGAGGAGGAGGATGAGGACTGAGGAGGAGGACTGAGGAGTACTGAGGATGATGGCTGAGGATGATGGCTGAGGAGGATGGCTGAGGAGGATGGCTGAGGAGGATGACTGAGGAGGATGACTGAGAGGCTAGGGAGGAGGAGGAGAAGGACTGAGGAGGAGGAGGAGGAGAAGGAGGAGGACCTAGGAGGAGGAGGACTTAGGAAGAGGAGCAGGATTCAGAAGGAGGACTCAGGAGGAGGAGAACTCAGGAAGAGGACTGGGGAAGACTGAGAAGGAGGAGGGACTGAGGAGTATGATTGAGAGGAGGAGGAGGAGGAGGAGGAGGAAGAGGACTGAGGAGGAGGAGTAGGACTGAGGAGGAGAAGGAGGAGGACCTAGGAGGAGGAGGACCCAGAGGAGGAGACTCAGGAGGAGGGAGAACTCAGGAAGAGGACTGAGGAAGACTGAGAAGGAGGAGGACTGAGGAGTACTGAAGAGGATGACTGACGAGGATCAGGAGGAGCAGGATGAGAAGGACTGAGGAGGAGAAGGAGAAGGTGGAGGAACTAGGAGGAGGATGAACCAGGAGGAGAAGAAGGACTGAGGAGAAGGAGAAGGAGAAGGACCTAGGAAGATGAGGACCCAGGAGGAGGACTCAAGAGGAAGAGGAGGAGTAGGACTCAGGAGGACTGAGGAGGAGGAGGACTGAATAGGAGGAGGAGGAGGAGGAGGAGGAGGAGGAGGGGGACTGGGGAGGACTGAGGATGAAGAAGACTGACGAGAAGGATGAGGAGGAGGACTGAGGACTGAGAAGGATGAAGAGGAGAAAGACCAGGAGGAGGAGGACTGAGGAGGAGGATGAGGACTGAGGAGGACTGAGGAGGATGGCTGAGGATAATTGCTGAGGAGGATGATTGAGAGGGAGGAGGAGGAGGAGGAGGAGGAAGAGGACTGAGGAGGAGGAGTAGGACTGAGGAGGAGAAGGAGGAGGACCTAGGAGGAGGAGGAGGACCCAGAAGGAGGACTCAGGAGGAGGAGGAACTCAGGAAGAGGACTGAGGAAGACTGAGAAGGAGGAGGACTGAGGAGTACTGAAGAGGATGACTGACGAGGATCAGGAGGAGCAGGATGAGAAGGACTGAGGAGGAGAAGGAGAAGGTGGAGGAACTAGGAGGAGGATGAACCAGGAGGAGGACTCAGGAGGAAGAGGAGGAGGACTCAGGAGGAGGACTTAGGAGGAATGAGAAGGAGGAGGACTGAATAGGAGGAGGAGGAAGACTGAATAGGAGGAGGAGGAGGGGGACTGGGGAGGACTGAGGAGGAGGACTGACGAGAAGGATGAGGAGGAGGACTGAGGACCTGAGGAGGAAGAGGAGGAGGATGAAGAGGACCCAGGAGGAGGAGGACTGAAGAGGAGGACTGAGGATGAGGACTGAGGAGGACTGATGAGGATGGTTGAGGAGGATGACTGACAGGGAGGAGGAGGAGGACTGAGGAGGAGGAGGAGAAGGACTGAGGAGGAGAAGGGAGGAGGACCTAGGAGGAGGAGGACCCAGGAGTGAATAGGAGGAGGGGGACTGGGGAGGACTGAGGAGAAGGAGGACTAAGGAGAAGGATGAGGAGGACTGAGGAGGATGGCTGAGGAGGATGACTGACAGGGAGGAGGAGGAGCACTGAGGAGGATGGCTGAGGAGGATGACTGACAGGGAGGAGGAGGAGGACTGAGGAGGAGGAGGAGAAGGACTGAGGAGGAGAAAGAGGAGGACCTAGGAGGAGGAGGACCCAGGAAGAGGACTCAGGAGGAAGAGGAAGACTCAGGAGGACTCAGGAAAACTGAGGAGGAGGAGGAGGAGTGAATAGGAGGAGGAGGGGGACTGGGGAGGACTGAGGAGGAGGAGGAATAAGGAGAAGGATGAGGAGGAGGACTGAGGAGGAGGATGAGGACTGAGGAGGAGGACTGAGGAGTACTGAGGATGATGGCTGAGGATGATGGCTGAGGAGGATGGCTGAGGAGGATGGCTGAGGAGGATGGCTGAGGAGGATGACTGAGGAGGATGACTGAGAGGCTAGGGAGGAGGAGGAGAAGGACTGAGGAGGAGGAGGAGGAGAAGGAGGAGGACCTAGGAGGAGGAGGACTTAGTAAGAGGAGCAGGATTCAGAAGGAGGACTCAGGAGGAGGAGAACTCAGGAAGAGGACTGAGGAAGACTGAGAAGGAGGAGGACTGAGGAGTATGATTGAGAGGGAGGAGGAGGAGGAGGAGGAGGAAGAGGACTGAGGAGGAGGAGTAGGACTGAGGAGGAGAAGGAGGAGGACCTAGGAGGAGGAGGACCCAGAAGGAGGACTCAGGAGGAGGAGAACTCAGGAAGAGGACTGAGGAAGACTGAGAAGGAGGAGGACTGAGGAGTACTGAAGAGGATGACTGACGAGGATCAGGAGGAGCAGGATGAGAAGGACTGAGGAGGAGAAGGAGAAGGTGGAGGAACTAGGAGGAGGATGAACCAGGAGGAGAAGAAGGACTGAGGAGAAGGAGAAGGAGAAGGACCTAGGAAGATGAGGACCCAGGAGAAGGACTCAAGAGGAAGAGGAGGAGTAGGACTCAGGAGGACTGAGGAGGAGGAGGACTGAATAGGAGGAGGAGGAGGAGGAGGAGGAGGGGGACTGGGGAGGACTGAGGATGAAGAAGACTGACGAGAAGGATGAGGAGGAGGACTGAGGACTGAGAAGGATGAAGAGGAGGAAGACCAGGAGGAGGAGGACTGAGGAGGAGGATGAGGACTGAGGAGGATGGCTGAGGATAATTGCTGAGGAGGATGATTGAGAGGGAGGAGGAGGAGGAGGAGGAGGAAGAGGACTGAGGAGGAGGAGTAGGACTGAGGAGGAGAAGGAGGAGGACCTAGGAGGAGGAGGAGGACCCAGAAGGAGGACTCAGGAGGAGGAGAACTCAGGAAGAGGACTGAGGAAGACTGAGAAGGAGGAGGACTGAGGAGTACTGAAGAGGATGACTGACGAGGATCAGGAGGAGCAGGATGAGAAGGACTGAGGAGGAGAAGGAGAAGGTGGAGGAACTAGGAGGAGGATGAACCAGGAGGAGGACTCAGGAGGAAGAGGAGGAGGACTCAGGAGGAGGACTTAGGAGGAATGAGAAGGAGGAGGACTGAATAGGAGGAGGAGGAAGACTGAATAGGAGGAGGAGGAGGGGGACTGGGGAGGACTGAGGAGGAGGACTGACGAGAAGGATGAGGAGGAGGACTGAGGACTGAGGAGGAAGAGGAGGAGGATGAAGAGGACCCAGGAGGAGGAGGACTGAAGAGGAGGACTGAGGATGAGGACTGAGGAGGACTGATGAGGATGGTTGAGGAGGATGACTGACAGGGAGGAGGAGGAGGACTGAGGAGGAGGAGGAGAAGGACTGAGGAGGAGAAGGAGGAGGACCTAGGAGGAGGAGGACCCAGGAGTGAATAGGAGGAGGGGGACTGGGGAGGACTGAGGAGAAGGAGGACTAAGGAGAAGGATGAGGAGGACTGAGGAGGATGGCTGAGGAGGATGACTGACAGGGAGGAGGAGGAGCACTGAGGAGGATGGCTGAGGAGGATGACTGACAGGGAGGAGGAGGAGGACTGAGGAGGAGGAGGAGAAGGACTGAGGAGGAGAAAGAGGAGGACCTAGGAGGAGGAGGACCCAGGAAGAGGACTCAGGAGGAAGAGGAAGACTCAGGAGGACTCAGGAAAACTGAGGAGGAGGAGGAGGAGTGAATAGGAGGAGGAGGGGGACTGGGGAGGACTGAGGAGGAGGAGGAATAAGGAGAAGGATGAGGAGGAGGACTGAGGAGGAGGATGAGGACTGAGGAGGAGGACTGAGGAGTACTGAGGATGATGGCTGAGGATGATGGCTGAGGAGGATGGCTGAGGAGGATGGCTGAGGAGGATGGCTGAGGAGGATGACTGAGGAGGATGACTGAGAGGCTAGGGAGGAGGAGGAGAAGGACTGAGGAGGAGGAGGAGGAGAAGGAGGAGGACCTAGGAGGAGGAGGGCTTAGGAAGAGGAGCAGGATTCAGAAGGAGGACTCAGGAAGAGGACTCAGGAGGAGGACTGAGAAGGAGGAGGACTGAGGAGAACTGAGGAGGAGGAGGAGGAGGACTGAATAGGAGGAGGGGGACTGGGGGAGGACTGAGGAGGAGGGGGACTTGGGGAGGACTGAGGAGGAGGACTGACGAGAAGGATGAGGAGGAGGACTGAGGACTGAGGAGGAAGAGGAGGAGGATGAAGAGGACCCAGGAGGAGGAGGACTGAAGAGGAGGACTGAGGATGAGGACTGAGGAGGACTGATGAGGATGGTTGAGGAGGATGACTGACAGGGAGGAGGAGGAGGACTGAGGAGGAGGAGGAGAAGGACTGAGGAGGAGAAGGAGGAGGACCTAGGAGGAGGAGGACCCAGGAGTGAATAGGAGGAGGGGGACTGGGGAGGACTGAGGAGAAGGAGGACTAAGGAGAAGGATGAGGAGGACTGAGGAGGATGGCTGAGGAGGATGACTGACAGGGAGGAGGAGGAGCACTGAGGAGGATGGCTGAGGAGGATGACTGACAGGGAGGAGGAGGAGGACTGAGGAGGAGGAGGAGAAGGACTGAGGAGGAGAAAGAGGAGGACCTAGGAGGAGGAGGACCCAGGAAGAGGACTCAGGAGGAAGAGGAAGACTCAGGAGGACTCAGGAAAACTGAGGAGGAGGAGGAGGAGTGAATAGGAGGAGGAGGGGGACTGGGGAGGACTGAGGAGGAGGAGGAATAAGGAGAAGGATGAGGAGGAGGACTGAGGAGGAGGATGAGGACTGAGGAGGAGGACTGAGGAGTACTGAGGATGATGGCTGAGGATGATGGCTGAGGAGGATGGCTGAGGAGGATGGCTGAGGAGGATGACTGAGGAGGATGACTGAGAGGCTAGGGAGGAGGAAGAGAAGGACTGAGGAGGAGGAGGAGGAGAAGGAGGAGGACCTAGGAGGAGGAGGACTTAGGAAGAGGAGCAGGATTCAGAAGGAGGACTCAGGAGGAGGAGAACTCAGGAAGAGGACTGGGGAAGACTGAGAAGGAGGAGGACTGAGGAGTATGATTGAGAGGGAGGAGGAGGAGGAGGAGGAGGAAGAGGACTGAGGAGGAGGAGTAGGACTGAGGAGGAGAAGGAGGAGGACCTAGGAGGAGGAGGACCCAGAAGGAGGACTCAGGAGGAGGAGAACTCAGGAAGAGGACTGAGGAAGACTGAGAAGGAGGAGGACTGAGGAGTACTGAAGAGGATGACTGACGAGGATCAGGAGGAGCAGGATGAGAAGGACTGAGGAGGAGAAGGAGAAGGTGGAGGAACTAGGAGGAGGATGAACCAGGAGGAGAAGAAGGACTGAGGAGAAGGAGAAGGAGAAGGACCTAGGAAGATGAGGACCCAGGAGGAGGACTCAAGAGGAAGAGGAGGAGTAGGACTCAGGAGGACTGAGGAGGAGGAGGACTGAATAGGAGGAGGAGGAGGAGGAGGAGGAGGAGGGGGACTGGGGAGGACTGAGGATGAAGAAGACTGACGAGAAGGATGAGGAGGAGGACTGAGGACTGAGAAGGATGAAGAGGAGGAAGACCAGGAGGAGGAGGACTGAGGAGGAGGATGAGGACTGAGGAGGATGGCTGAGGATTATTGCTGAGGAGGATGATTGAGAGGGAGGAGGAGGAGGAGGAGGAGGAAGAGGACTGAGGAGGAGGAGTAGGACTGAGGAGGAGAAGGAGGAGGACCTAGGAGGAGGAGGAGGACCCAGAAGGAGGACTCAGGAGGAGGAGAACTCAGGAAGAGGACTGAGGAAGACTGAGAAGGAGGAGGACTGAGGAGTACTGAAGAGGATGACTGACGAGGATCAGGAGGAGCAGGATGAGAAGGACTGAGGAGGAGAAGGAGAAGGTGGAGGAACTAGGAGGAGGATGAACCAGGAGGAGGACTCAGGAGGAAGAGGAGGAGGACTCAGGAGGAGGACTTAGGAGGAATGAGAAGGAGGAGGACTGAATAGGAGGAGGAGGAAGACTGAATAGGAGGAGGAGGAGGGGGACTGGGGAGGACTGAGGAGGAGGACTGACGAGAAGGATGAGGAGGAGGACTGAGGACTGAGGAGGAAGAGGAGGAGGATGAAGAGGACCCAGGAGGAGGAGGACTGAAGAGGAGGACTGAGGATGAGGACTGAGGAGGACTGATGAGGATGGTTGAGGAGGATGACTGACAGGGAGGAGGACTGAGGAGGAGGAGGAGAAGGACTGAGGAGGAGAAGGAGGAGGACCTAGGAGGAGGAGGACCCAGGAGTGAATAGGAGGAGGGGGACTGGGGAGGACTGAGGAGAAGGAGGACTAAGGAGAAGGATGAGGAGGACTGAGGAGGATGGCTGAGGAGGATGACTGACAGGGAGGAGGAGGAGCACTGAGGAGGATGGCTGAGGAGGATGACTGACAGGGAGGAGGAGGAGGACTGAGGAGGAGGAGGAGAAGGACTGAGGAGGAGAAAGAGGAGGACCTAGGAGGAGGAGGACCCAGGAAGAGGACTCAGGAGGAAGAGGAAGACTCAGGAGGACTCAGGAAAACTGAGGAGGAGGAGGAGGAGTGAATAGGAGGAGGAGGGGGACTGGGGAGGACTGAGGAGGAGGAGGAATAAGGAGAAGGATGAGGAGGAGGACTGAGGAGGAGGATGAGGACTGAGGAGGAGGACTGAGGAGTACTGAGGATGATGGCTGAGGATGATGGCTGAGGAGGATGGCTGAGGAGGATGGCTGAGGAGGATGGCTGAGGAGGATGACTGAGGAGGATGACTGAGAGGCTAGGGAGGAGGAGGAGAAGGACTGAGGAGGAGGAGGAGGAGAAGGAGGAGGACCTAGGAGGAGGAGGGCTTAGGAAGAGGAGCAGGATTCAGAAGGAGGACTCAGGAAGAGGACTCAGGAGGAGGACTGAGAAGGAGGAGGACTGAGGAGAACTGAGGAGGAGGAGGAGGAGGACTGAATAGGAGGAGGGGGACTGGGGGAGGACTGAGGAGGAGGGGGACTTGGGGAGGACTGAGGAGGAGGAGGACTGACGAGAAGGATGAGGAGGAGGATTGAGGAGGAGGACTGATGATTGAGGAGGAAGAGGAGGAGGATGAAGAGGAGGAGGACCCAGGAGGTCCGGAGGAGGACCCAGGAGGAGGACCCAAGAGGAGGACCCAGGTCCCAGGAGGAGGACTCAGGAGGAGGAGGAGGAGGAGGAGGAGGAGGAGGAGGAGGAGGAGTCTCCAAAAGCTGTGTCTCCAATATCTCCAATGCCCCTAATATCCATTTTATGTCCCTAATGTCCCCAATGTCTCCAATGTCCCCAATGTCCACAATGTCCCCAATGTCTCCAATGTCTCCAAAAGCTGTGTCTCTAATGTCCCTAATGTCCCCAATGTCCCAAATGTCTCCAAAAGCTGTGTCTCCAATGTCTCCAATGTCTCCAATGTCTCCAATGTCTTTTTCGAAAAGATAAGGTGCGGGAGACATTGGAGACATGTCACCCCCCCATTAAAAAAGTGTGATTAAAAAACGCTAGTGCGAAGACACAAATTTGGTCAGCCCCATACTTAATCAATATACAATATACAGTATGCAGTATAGTAGGAGTACAGACAGATCCGTCTGAAAAAATCGATTTGCCGACACGCAAAGCTTATAAAGGATTTTTGACGTTTTTGAGTCCCGTTAGATGCCCTTTATGGCTGACCAACTTTCCCAAACTTTTCCACGTGTCTTAAGGGGGCCCGGGTCTTTATGAAATTTTTCTCGAAATTGATTTTATAGTTGTTTCTAATAGAGGGGAGTAATATCTACCTTACTCGGGATTATTACGACGGGTTTATTAACGACCTGTTAAAATATGGTTCGGGAAAATATGGCGAAATTGCTCAAAACCCACCACATTTTCCCGGTCGCCATTTTACCGGTGTCCAACCTTTCAATTTTAGATTCAAAAATGTTGTCTCAGATGTAAATTTCCTTATTAGAGATAAGCAAGTTTGGAAATTTTCGCATTGCTAAAACTTGTGAAACAAGTCGAATTATCAATAAATGTTGAAAGTAGACAGAAATAATGACTCGTGGTTAATCAAACTAGATGGAAAATAATTTTTTTCCCTACTCTTGCCGAAGGCAAAAAGATCGTAGGGAATAAGTAATCGGGTTTGGATATATGAGGTGGCCCGACGGTCCTACGGTGTCGACAAAAGTCTGCTCCTTCGCAATATAGACCACTCCCCTATAATTATGTGTATAAAAGGAGTCTATTTTGCGCGCGCGACGCTGGTTATGAGTTAATTAATTACAGGCATAGCAACCAGTTTTTGGTGCTTGACGACTGTTACAAACGGATCAATCATCAATATAGGTGTTATTTGTGTGAAACAATCTTAATAAATTACCGAGTGATAAAATTCAGCAAGTCAAAACAAATAAAATTATGATGTCAGCTGATAAACTCGTGGCTGTGGGCTGATTATTTAACAGTTAATCGACACTGAATGGTAGAAAGCATTGGAATACATAGTTGAGAACAAATGTTACTTCACAGTTACATTCAAGAAGCAACTATAATATCAAGATTGTGGTATTCTTTTAAAGAATCCTATATCAAATAAAAGGCTCGAAAGTCGATGGTGCTGTGATGTGTCGAGTAAGAATCAAAATGTATTAGTTTATGTTAGATACAAATAATAACTAAGACGAGACAGCATATTTTATTACAGTCAATAAGTTGGCATACGATGCAGTAATATGACGTGACATGATACGCATATCGTTATTGTTAACACGAAACAAAACCGCGCAAAGTATGAAATGATCTACAACCAAACCACATACAGATCGACGGCGACACCTCAGATGCGCGCAGGATTTTTCAAGTTCTGCACGCCTAATATAATATAAACGTTTATTACATTGTACATGCGCCAAACACCACTCTGGGATACAATAAAGTAGAACAATTAAATTGTATGCAGTAGGGAAATTTGATCGTGCGTGGTGTTACCGCGGCGAAATTCTTGTTAACATTTGAAGCGTAACAACCAGATTGATATTAAGATAAAGGGAGAGCTGTTTAGTCTTCCAATAAGTTGTAATCATCTTCGTTATCCTCATCTGGATCATCCCTTTCATCAGTTTTAATTAATTCAAGTTTTAATTTAACTGTTACTTTTACTTTGAGTCCTATTTCATTATGTAGAGATAGTCAATACCTAAGAAATTAAAAATTGGCCTATTTAAATCAAATTTGACAATAAGGATATATGACAAGAATTGGGCAAAAAGGTGAATTTTTTGCAATTTTAGCCAAATGAAGTCGAAAAACCTACAACAAGTGTCCCAATAGTCTTCTTTAGTGAATATAAGACAACGATTAAAATATGAGCACCCATACCCCTTGGGAACCCTAAAAGCTGAGTAGGCGGGTTTATTAACGACCGGTGAAAATGTGGTTCAGGAAAAATATGGCGAAATTACCCTAAACCCACCACTTTATCCCGGTCATAATAATCCCGAGTAAGGTATCTGCTACTTTCGGTTCCATGGAAAAATATTGTTCCTCTAGTCGAAATTATTGCCGGTCAAAGGTCAGCGCTCATGTGTACTTGTATTGCGCGAGCGATTTTCAATCGCGCGCCCTAAAAATCGAAGGACCATTTAGAAGATTTCACTCGTTTTAGAATTTTTTAAAAAATTTTATTCCATTTTGAAAATCTTGGACCTGGAAAAATCGTAATAAAAAAAAAAGAGGTCCAAGATTTTCAAAATCGAATGAAAAATTATTAAAGGCCTATCTCGAAATTCTGAGACGAGTGAAATCTTCTAAATGGTCCTAAGAACATATCCTGAAAGTTTCAAGGTGATTGCTCAAAAATATAGGAGAATATAGATTTTTAGATTCGATTTTCAGAATAAAATATAATAAAATAAGCCATCACGGATCGGAAAATTGCTTGAGCGGCCATCCACAAATGAAAAAAGCGGCCGCATTTCGTGTTACGTTAGGTAGGCCGGTTCAGATTAGCAAGATCGACGGTACAGACTCAGAGAGGTTTTATTTATTACCTATTATGCGATTATTTTAACCCCATTGATTGATCATTGAAATCAATAAAATGATAGTAATAGTACTACTACTGCAGGTTTGATCTTAAATGTGCCTTTGGTGCAGTTTCTGTGAAAATCGATAAGGCTGTACTGTAATTAATAATGAAACTCTTATATCCTGTCTTGAAATAAATGTAAGTGAAAAATTTTCGAAGTTTTTCTCAAAACTACTTTTCTCCGTGTTTTAAGCTATTCCGATCATTTTGAGCCAATAAAAAAATTTTAAAATAATTATCCAATTAATTGATTATCTGACGTGAAAATTGTCAGTACAAAGTTTTTCTTCCTGATAATATGAACACCCTCGATTAATCTGCAACCTTTTACGATGTTCAGAACTAAATATATTCGACAAACAAGAAAGGTGGTAAAAAGTGGTAAAGTGGCCTTAAGACACGTGGAAAAGTTTGCAAATGTTGGTCAGCCATAAAGGGCACCTGATGGCACTCAAAAACGTCAAAAATCCTTTGTAAGCTTTTTGTGTCGGCAGATCGATTTTTTCAGACGTATCTGTCTGTACTATAGCAGTCTGTACGATAGGGCAGTAATCCAGCGACAAATCAGAAGAGAATTATATTTCCCATATTAGTCATTTAAATGTCTTGAGGCTTATGTTATATACTTCTACTCATAATAATTCGATTGGGTCGATTATACTATCAATTTTCAGTTTGCGAGAAAGCGCTGTTAGAAATTCAAATATTAAGTGCTCCAGAATTTAGCTCAAATAGTAACCTTATCAAAGAAATCACGTGAGAGCTCACACATCCAAAAGAAGTAGCTATATTTGCTAAATATTGATTAAATTGATAGTTCGCCGAAGAAGTTGAGCACAATCTCCTTAGAAATTCCATCGCAACATGCAACACAAAGTAACTTATTGAAGAATTGCTCTTTCGATGATATGCATAGAATGTATATATAATATAATACCAAAAAAGGCATCTCCATTACGGCCCACAAGAGAGCCTTTCAATAAGAATAAGCCTCCACTCCTGATATAATGGAACATGTAGTTTGACTCAGCCAGAACCCAGACAAAGAGTAACAAAGAGCCTCGCAGATCCTGCTATACATGAGGAGGGGGGCATCAAAAATGGGGCTCTTCACCGTCCCGGCAGACTTTCAATTAGGACGATGCAAAAATAATAGTTGGAGGTACAAAAAGCTCCAGAGGAGGCCGGGGTGCCTTTAAAAAATACCTGACCATTTCATTATAAAAGGGCCTGAGAAGTGAAAAATCTTTTGAAGGGGCGCCAGAAAACTTCAGCGGGGGGCCGTCCAGGGGCTCCAAAAAGTAAAGTTACGCAACTGGGCCCGAAAATTACTTTTGAAATCCTTAATTGGGTTAATTACCTCATCATATTCTGAAAACGGATAATCTGTGCCTGGAAATGATCCGTCAAAACGTTACGGTCAGTTTAGAGACTACACGATGTGACGCACGTGTATGATACGTGCATATGATAATAGTGCGACCAGCGACGTGTATGTACATACGCGCGCGTATGTACATACGCGCGCGCAGTTAAAAGTTACATTCGAGAATGTTAGTTGATGGGATCCTTTTTATTAATATTATGGAAATAGGATTTCCGGTCACCGCGCAAGCGATTTAATAAGTTGTGGCCGGTAGCGTTATTAAAAATAAAATCTGGCCGGGAATCATCAGGTCGAAATAAAAGTGCCATAACAAATATTGACGAAATTTTTTGTCAGACTTTTGGACTACTTTATTATGACTGGATTTTAGAACAGTCCTTTTGATTGATTAACACGGTAACCATCAGCACTCACCGGCCAATAATTGAGGCTGCTTAATAAAATGTATGGTTCAATTAAAAACATACATGTAACTGCTGTTAGAGCTGTCCACGCACTGCTTGTATATCTTGTAAATATCATTCTCGTAAGGTACTCCTCTCCACATTTCTTGGGAACAACCTGAGATAAGAAGTTAGGCTACACAAAATGATTCAATTTCTAGAATAATAATATAATAGGTTGCCTGTTTGATTTTTACTTGGCATTAGCTATCATGCTTAGATGTGCAGTTTCTTTAAGCGGAATTTATTAGGCTGCAATATTCCCGAAACTCTACGGTGTGGTTCAAACCTATCCACTTAGTAATTATCTGACGAACAAATTTCCGGAAAAAATTTCCGAAACAAACCCCTCGATAAATATGCAATCTTCTACGATGTTTATAACTAAAAATATTTGACAATAAAGAATGGTGGTAAAAAGTAGCCGTCAAGGACATGATATAGTATTTTTGGAACCCCAAAATTTCAAATATGATATGAACTAACCGTCCAGATCGATCTTTTTCAGACATAGAATACTGCTGTCCAAGTCCTGGCATGTGTTGGTTTTTCTCTCAAAACAGAAGCTAATGGCAGACGAGTTACAAGGGTTCAGAACAGGGTCCACCAAACAAACATCTTTGTAGGTTCTCTGAAGGGTTATAAAATTGAATATGCCAGAGTTATTCTGAGATCGGAGGGAGTTATAGGCATTTATAGGTATTTTATAAGTAGTAAAAGTGTAGTAAAAAATAATCATTATACATAAATAGTAAATACCTACACCTATTTTGAAATCGGAGGGAGTAATAGGTATTTATGAGGTTGATGCCCCCCCCCCCCCCCCAGATTTATTGAGATTACATATTATATATATATATATAGATTATAGCGTCAATAAGACTTATAACCTGATAGTGAGTGGAGTCAGGACAAGATAGCTGCTCGCAGCTCGCACAAGATTTTATGAAGGAACAGTTCGTGTCCGCTTGCATACAGCGTAATTTACAGCTGAAATTAACGATTCAACATATTTTGTATGTATGGAAAATGAAAACTAAATAATTCAAAAGTGAAAACTGTGAAAATGAATATGACAAATATTGAGATGTGTACTTTTAATGGTTTGAATCACTTCAATAATCAGAGCTAACGTGGACTGGTTCCGTTCACTTTTCAGCCATTGATTGATGTGAAGGTGGAATTTCGAGTGAGGTTATGAACATTATTTTCACATGATGTGTGAAAGCTTGTGCATCCAGAACCACTACTGAAGAGATTTCGGTTTCTGAACATTGTGATAAAATTGATATTGAGGTGTAGATCAGCTAATTTAAGGTAACAATTATAATAACAGTAAATTCATGTTTCCAAAGGTTGTACTGTTTATAGTTTAGTGTTTACCTGGCGCACTGATCCCCACAGAACCTGTCCTCCTCTGTCCCATTCCTCACCCTTACATCTCCTATAAGCTCGGTACCATGGCTCCACACTGTTTTGTTAACAGGCTCGTTCTCCCACGTTGCCATGCCAATAGCACCAGCAACCAGACTCTTCAGGGTGTCAAGAGGGTTGTCTACACATCTGAAAGCATTTTAAAAACGTTTTGTTTCAATTTCGTCGGTATCTACTCACTACTGTAATAATAGTGGTTCGGAAACCAAACTATGGACAGTTGTTAATTGAATTAATCGGTAATTCTGATTTAAACATCGTCATTGTTCATAATTGGAGATACCTTATGAAAGGAAGCACTTGTTTCTTTATGTCTAGGAATCTGTCTAGTATTCTGATTGAATGAAGTTCGCCTACAAACGAGGGGTAGCCTTTCGGGAGCATCTTTGGGGACTCTCCAACGCTCTGCAAAGAATTTCGCTACAGTAATTCACTAGATTTATTTACTAAATTAATTAACTAAATCACTTGAATGACCAACTAAAGCTAATTAATAAGCTAAAGAAATACATTAAATTAACCTTGAAATTGGAGTAAGAACAGTAATAAAACAAGGTTAAAATGCAGTAAAGAGGGTAGTGACTAATGATCTACATCGTGGATTTGAACTCACCACAATTCCAAGCAACGTATTTAGATTCCGATCTGCAACAGCAGTAAACCTCCTAACGTAAGCAGGCTGCAGTCTGGTCAATAATCCTCCCTCATTTCTGAAAACAAGACGTCAAGAAGCGTGATGTGACGTCATGAAACTTGATGTGACGTCACGCCACATCCTCCAATGCCACCATAACAAACAATAATACACAAGAAACCAGATATTGAATGACCCCCGAAATTTTATATTTAAAAACAATAACCTTATCCAAACAGTAGTTTCGATCCTAGGCTGAACTCTGAAGCTGACACAGAGTGTCGTCACTTGGCCGGCTGCGAAGGGAGAAGGAGAAACAAAAACCGCTCCACCAATATTGACTGACCTGATGTGGATATTCGGAAATATTATACATAATAAGTTAACTATGTGCTAATATTCGAGGGAGAAGGAGTGGAACACGGGTTCGTTATTTGAACACTGATTTTATTATCATTATTGCTGTCAACTTGGAACAGGAGGAAATGGACAGAACTCAAATCACGCAGAATTAATTATCCTGCAATAAATCTTGAACTAATGTTAGTAAGTGATGAAGTAGATATATCATAAGCAGGAGGTGACCGGGAATCCCGGTACCGGGATTGGCAATTTTGAGCTATCCCGGTCCCGGTCAACCGGGTCAAGTCACATTTTTCATCCCGGTCGCGGTCCCGGTCCCGGTCAAATGCTGATTTATGATCCCGATCCCGGTCCCGGTTCATTCAGGATTCTTGGTCCCGGTCCCGGTCCCGGTCAATCACTCAAATTTGCCGGGATTTTGACCGGGATCTTTTACATAATTTCATTCACTGTGATTTTAAGTTTTTACTTTCATTCATTGTGAATTTCATCTTTAAACAACCTCTGAGCCAAATAAAACCATCTTTAAAATTGCTAAACAAGTTTAGGTAACTAATATCGTCACATAACTAAGTGCAAACTAACATCAAGTTTTCAACTCGGGCTACGCCCAATTGTCAATTGGAATTGGAGAATGAAACTGTTGAATAATTTGAGGGATCATTGATTGAGGAATGAGGAATGAGGGTGAACTTGAGTAATCAGTACATGAACATTATTGGTGTAGTACATTAGGCCCATGCCCCATATTGACGGTTTTTTTATAGTTTTTTCTAATTTAATATTCTAGTTATTACTTATTCAAATTGTTCAATTATAATGTAAATGAAAGTTGCAGCTTTCAATATGAGAATACCAGCTTTGGTCCCGGTCATCCCGGTCAAATCCCGGTCAAATCCCGGTCATCCTGGTCAAATCCCGGTCAAATTGGATTGTTGGTCCCGGTCCCGGTCCCTGTAAGATAGAAATCCCAGAAATTATTGGTCCCGGTCCCGGTCACGGTAAATTGATAATCTCAGTCCCGGTCCCGGTCCCGGTCAAGTCACATTTTGTATCCCGGTCCCGGTCCCGGTCCCGGTCCCGGTCAGGCCTAAAATCATGTCCCGGTCACCTCCTGATCATAAGAAGTACAAATTATCATTTAACTAAGAATTAAACTCACTGCACATGGATTCTACCTCCCTTGAAAAGGCTAACCCGGAATAGCTCCTGCTGTGAAGTAGCGAAAGAGAAGAGACCAGTAGCGAAGCTAGTGTTCAACTCTTGAGACAGTGCAAACTTGATACATATACTGAATCTGAGGATAGTTTGTGTTACCGAGTAGTATAAATTGAATAAAACGTATTATTATCACACTTTCGAGCCAAATATGGCAGGACAACAGAGTAGATAATATAGTACTACCTTAGGGAGCACTGGTGACAGTAGATCTCAGAGGGATTGAGGGAGTTAGAATGAGTATATCTATACATAAGTTGTCAAGAGACATATAAGTATATACCCTTTACGATGTTAACTTTTCGAGTTAATGGCGGAAAACCAATTTATCGTGCTTTTGGAAGATCACAAGAAGCATAGGAGAAAGAGGTTGGTTGCTTGGGTTGCTTTAGCTGGATTGATGGACTCGTAGTGAATACTGAATAAGTGAGGCGGCAGACTTGTGTCTTGTGTAGGCCACGATTACCTTGCTAGAAAGGCCACACTCTGATAACGTTTTGGCTGTAAGGAGAAGGCTAATCTCCTCGGCTGTGAGCCCATTACCTGTTTTGGGCCCTTGTACTCCCCCCTCAGACCGGAGTTTCTTAAAAGCACATTTCAGCTGGTCTGTAACCTGGCTACAGATCTGTTTGCTGAAATCCATGCCGGTTGGTTTTAAATGACGTTTTAAGCTAGATACCAGAAGGTTTGTAAAGATACTGGCTCGTAGGCCGCACCTTTTTCAGTTCGAATCCCGATTGCGAAGTTCTTCATTGTTGTAACAAGTTCTTCCTTAGATAGCTCAATTACAGTTTTCTTCCAAAACGAAGGATCTTCTCCACTATTGCGAAGATGTGCTAAAGAAGGAATATAGAATGTTTGGTCTGACACATATAATGTAGGCAATGATAACTTTTTCAGTCTAGAGTTATTAATTGTTCTCCTTCCGGCTTCCGTTGACTTTTGAGTGGAGCGGGAGCGGTTATTTTTTGTCTGACTGATGAACTTGTGGATTATTGTGAAGGGTAGGTTTTGGCGAAACACATTATCAATATCAGTTAAAACTTAGTTACAACCTTTCATCTAGAACAATGACTACATTTCATCTATTGGTATTATTATTAGTACTGTAATAATTGTTTATTGTAACAGGTCCATAATAATTTATTATAACGGGCCCGTTATATGTTGTTTGATCATTGTTTGGTATCTGTTGTGGTGGTGTGAGGACAGGTGTTGCAGGACATTGTAGGCTATTGTGCGGCAGTGGAGATGTGAAACTGAAGGACGTATTATTAAGAGTGGCTGCTAGTGTTGGGGAGCTGATAGCGGGAGGATGCTGATTAGGAGGAGAAGGACTATTAAATGCTGCCGGTGGAGATATAGGAGGAATAGCATAGGTAGGAGAGTCTTGAGGGGAGGACGGTGCAGTAGTGACAGGTGAGGGGGGAGGGGCCGGAAGTGCAGGTTGGACAGTTACTTTGTCAGGTGCAGCTTGTTGGAGACTTGCCAAGAGTATAGGATCTCCTATCCTGACTGTTTGACAACATTTTTTAGAAGCTCGGAACATCGGGTCATGAAGGGTAGTTCCTAACAATAAAGATGGTGGTTGGTCGCGTTCCCTTTTTTTGAGAGGATGTTTGTTTTTCGGTGGTAAGGGTGATTGAACAAACTTAGATCTCTTTGAGGAAGTTGGTTGAATAACAGAGAGCGGTCTTCTTTTGTTTGACTGTTGAACTTGTGTACTATTATAGTGAACGGTAGGTTTAGGTGAACTTATTAGGACTGGTGGAGCTTCTGGAAGATCATATGATGCGTCGCTCAAAAGTAGTAGGTTTGTTGCTTGTGTTGCCTTTGCTGAGTTGATGGAGTCATAGTGTACAATGCAAGTGATGCAGCAGATTTGTGCCTTGTGTAGGCCATTATTACCTTGCTGGAAGGGCCCCCCTCTGATTGAGTGCTCGCCGCGTGTTTTTTCGGATGGATGTATTCAGTATTGGTTATCCTCCTTCGATCAACCGACAAACCGCTGGCGGTCACCATGTCTTTACGATATTGGACAGTGTGTTTTGTCCCATTCGTGTAGAAATGTACCACGCTTCCTTATGAGCTGTGGTGTTACAGCTCAGCAATAACGGGAACTCAGGTGTTTTCATAGCTGCAGGACGCTTGGGGGTACAGCGTAAGCAGCTCAGGATCGGCTGGTTAAAAGCAAAGCCAGACGATTTGAGATATCTTTTATCTCGAGGTAATTTTATCTGAGATCATCGATCTTGACGAAAGGCGGAGGAAGGTTCAGTCCGGTGAAACTGGACCGCGGGAAGTGTGTCCTAGGGTCGTCTTTCCTGTCCATGCTCAGACGAGCAGGAGAATGTAGTTCCCGGAAGTGTGTCCGGAAGGCTATTGTCTTCTGTCACCTCAGTAAGTGTGTCCTGGGTGACAGGGGTCAGGCTGAAGGGAGGTACCCCGGGAAGTGTGTCCCAGGGTTAAAGAGGAGAGGTGGCGAGTTAGGGATCACACCCGGGAAAGATCCGATCTACCAAGAAGTGTGTTGATCGTGGAGTCATACTGATTACTGATAGGTTAAATGAGTTTAGTGACATTAGTAGTCACTCAATAGCAGCAAGTAAATCAAAAGAGCGGCAAAATCCCCGGCAAAATCCCCGTTACAAAATAATTAGGTCCCACGGTCCCACGGATGTAGATAACCTTATCTTCAGTCATGTGGAGTACTCTGATAAGCTCGTATGGAGAGGCACGTGACATATGTGTACCTATCAGAACGCAGGGTCGTTATTAGCCCTCCTCTACGAATTGTGATTGGCTCGCCTGACACCACGTGTTAAATCGAGTAACGACTCCCAGGGTCACGCTAAAAAGGGGAGATAAATAAGAATTTTAACTTTTCAACATCCGTACCCTTAAAATGATATATTTAACAACCAATATCCATTTTAACCCTTGTTAAGAAATGTCAGATGTACAATGGATTACAGAAGACAATAAACAAATAAGTGAACTTACTCTTTATGATAGAGAAGAGTTGGGAAGATCACGGCGGAGCCGGAAGAAAGGATCTCAAAAACAGGGTTATGAAACTCAGCAGGAAGGGTCTCTATTCCGTACGGGTACACGAACTGGTCTAGGAAATCCCTGGTAACGTTGTAGAACTTTTCCTTGTCATAACATCCTGTGGATGCGAGATAAATGTCACATGAGGGTTAGTGTGAGAAGTACATACTACAGTATTAATAAAGATATTTATATGGCGGCAACCTGACAGTTATTTCTTACTCTTAGTGTTCTCCGCGACCCTATGCTATGGTTTGTGCGGATACGAAAAATAAGTTCTAATTCTATCAAATATGTTCTAGATGAATCGTGGCGGGGTTATGTTTTCCATTGTTATTTAATCGAACAATTATTCAAACTTTTCTCACTTACCCTTGCGTTTACTCGTTTTAGCGATCCTAGTGATGCACTCAATCTTGTAGTCAATGACTGCAGTTCTGCTTGTTTCGTTTGTCAAGACCTCCCGCTGCCATGGGGTGGACAGAAGGCATTCCTCAGGATGGCAAACTGATAAAAATTAAAAAGTGGGAATATTTTGTGATGCCATGAAGTTTTATGCATCTAAAGTTTGAACAATGACTCCACCACCATCCAAAAAAGGATATATAACTTTAAAGTTGTGATTTTTTTTAAAATCATAGTCACTCTAAACTTCCCTTGATAAATACTAAAGTCTAGATAACAACATTTTCGAGCCGAAATGTTTTACTAAATTTCGGCTAAATGTTTTGTATTACTAACTATCATTTCCTTCGGATAAATATCTTTTAATACATTCTGTAATAAACTTAAATCATTAAAAACTATCAAATCATCTTGGTAACGAAATGTGTCTTTTAATCTTTTGAGATTTTTTGTTCTATCAAAAGTTTAGTATATTTATATTCGTATACAATACACATGTAAATAAACATAGGCTATTTGTGGTGCTGCATTGGTACCCATTAAAAATGATTATTTTGTTATTGATAATAATGAACCTATTTTAGATTTTCTTAGTCACGATAATACCAAGAAGGGTTTAAAGTCTGTCAGTATCAGTACGTATGATTTTTCTACTTTTATAAGATAGCCTGATGATTGTTGAATTTTGAAGTGTTATTTAACACGTTCAATGTACATGTTAACTGTAAGGTTGTATGCGCACATTGCGTTAGCTCGGATTGAAAGTGGGTACGTGTGAAACAAAACTCACGTCTCCATAGTCCATGTTATTAAATAAAATGATCGAATAAAATAATAAAATAAAAAAACTTGCATATCATGATTTATTAAGTGACAAATAATTTGATTTGATACGACAGATGATCACACGCACTGTTTTATAAGCTACTTGTGTCGGATTAACGATTAGTGGGCAGTGCAGAGTCGATAGTATAGTGCTCTGTATCAGTATAGTGCTCTGTTTGAAGTTAAAACAAATAAAAATAAATGAGCCCATGTCTTATCTGCACCTGCTAGCGTTACCAATATGACAGTGAATGGGCAGTGAAAAATGTGGCATATGGTTGATAGTGACTAGCATATGGTTGATAGTGACAGTGTGCTAATCGTCTAGTTTTACTTATTCCTTAGGTTATTCTCGGTAGTTGATTTGTTGAGTGCCTGATCTTGTCGATTTACGTAGCTCGGGTAAATTATGTAACAATTATGGCCATTCTTCATTGTTTCCTGAGCTTTGTAGTTCTATCATTACACGCTTTGCTGATTTCTTATAAATGCTTATTGAGAAAATGCTAGATGGGCAAGATGTGCGACTGATGTTGAGCTCGAGAGTTCATGAATCCGAGATTTTGGAAACATGTGACAGAATTGTGACCGATTTGGAAACATGCCCTTGTAGCCGTTATTCTGCCTGAACTGACTTGGAATCGATCTGGTATGGTAGAGGGACATGTGTACTAACATTTCTAACCACTCAGAAGTGCGAAATATTGCCCACACATGTCCCTCTACCATCCTTTCGTTCATTCCATGAATCAGGGCAATATTTCGCACTTCTGAGTGGTTAGAAATGTTAGTACACATGTCCCTCTATCATACAAGATCGATTCCAAATCAGTCCAGGCAGAATTACGGCTACAAGGGCATGTTTCCAAATCGGTCACAATACAAATGTTTCCACAATACAAATGTTTCCACGATCTCAACTACTCTGAAACCAAAATGGAAACATTACCCCAGAGCCCTTTTTTAACATGCTAGACCCACCAAACTTCCCAGGGACACTTATGGTATCAAAGTATCAAAACCAATCGATCCCAATCGGTTTCAGCTCAGTCCAGGGCATTCTGAGACAATGTTCATTTTTTGTTCATTCCATTCATTTCATGAATCAGGGAAATATTTCACAGGAGGCTTAAAATGTTAGTACTCATGCCAATTGCCACTGTATCATACCAGGGCAAATCCAACTCAGTTCACGGACATAAACAGCCAAAAATATGTTTATAAATCTGTCACAAATGTTTCCACGAACTCGGATTCATCTTCTGGAGCTCGGTGGTAGCTAATATAGAACCTTAACAGAGAACACTAGCGCGTGGATCCGGTAGAGTACGTTGTTAGCCAGTTGATATTGTCGTCATAAGACGTGCCATACTTTGGTATAAATAACATATATATGAATAACAATTTATCAAACTTCAAAAAACCAAACGTCCTACCTCTTCGACAAGGTCGTTGTTCCGACAGATCAGTAGGAGAAGTTTCGGAACAGTTGTCTCGAATATCATGAAAACCACGGCACCTAAACACATCCATACCGTAATTATTTGTACACCCACTAACTCCAAGACTGCCTGAAAAAGGAAACTTGTTTATGTTACACCAATTTGATAAGTGTTAGTTTTACAGTTAGATGGAACAGTATGATCTCTCATTCAGTTATCAAATTAGTACTCGACGCTATCAAATTAGTACTCGACGCGAATTTAGCAAATACAAATATGGAGACAACAGACATAAGCTTTGAGAGTAACTACTGAATGTCACCGTCAATAAACATGATAAATGTCGCAGGAACCACAAAAGGTTTTAAGCCAACTCTAGCCATTTTATAGAGGGCGAAAAAGCAGCGATTTATTTTTAATCGAAAATTTCCGTATGTTGCGAAGGATAGTGTTCCCCGATATGCCCAGTTCAATATTCAGGCGAGACTGTGAGTTATGCTTATCGATTTATCGCACAAAATTGTCAAATAAACATAGAAGAAAATGAACAAGAAAATCGGCGATACGTAAACCAAGTTTCTATTTAGTTTATATTTGATGTAACGGATCTAAGTAATTGCGGACATAGGTCATTGTGTGTTGACCGTGTTTGGGTGCCCATCATATTTTACAGCTGGAGCAATATTTTCCAACAGTTCCGAATTCATGATAATTTATTGCAGTACTCTGAAAAATTCGAAAGGAAATTTAAATAAAAAGTCTTCACTTACCCCAGAGTAATACCACAATGACAATGGCATACACACGTACTAGACCAACTTCACATGAAGCAGTCCTCATATCTACTAATAATACTACGATAAGAGTTCAAAAGCAATATATATCAATTATCATTATCACAGATTATTATTCAGGTTTAATTTTATTTCAAGTGGTTCCATGGTTACTGCAGCTGCCTACTGTATGTTTTTTTAACTGCGCACATGTACCAAGATAGTAAATTATATTAATTGTTACCGAGTGAATGGTAGTGTACAGACAATAAACGAAAAAGTGAGCCGAGAGGTTAAAATCAATATTATTAAGTTAAGCAACAACTCAACGGTAACTCGGGATCTCATTATCAGACTTTTGATTAACTTTAACACTTACACTTAAAGTCAAACACGGCGTTCGGTTAAACCTTTTCAATTACAATTCTATGGTACGAATTTACGTTCAATTGACGCAGTTGAATGTTAGAATTTCGAATAATCAATCCAAAACAAACAATTAGATGATAAAAGCAACATGAGAGTTGTATTAGACCCCAGCCAGACGGTACGTGACACATTTCAAAAGCAGATCAAGGTGGATTACTGATACCGACGACTGTACCAGTGACTGTACTTCCGAGGACGGTCGTAAATGATACCACAGCTGTGTAGACCACGCTCACTATATAATTATTATTAATTCATCCAACGCGACTGCCGAATGCCAAATACGCTCCGATTAATCGATACACGCAGCTATCTGGGCATTAGTCGAGTTGTCAGCGCGCCGCGCGTCTAATAAATTAAACATTAAATCACTCGTCTAAATTATTTTTTTATAGTGCTAAATTTATTTATCATACAGGGTGGGCCAAAAGTCAGTACCCAAACGTTGGGTCTTATAATACCTCCGCCGTGTTTTATATTTGAGAGTTGCTGCTTTGCAGATGGCATACTGTACCTACTACTTGTTTGAGGATTCCGTCACCAAAATTTGAAAATTAGATTTTTGGGGGCCACACCCAATCAACATTGAATTGCTTATACTGGTGTTTTTAAACATGTTATAATATAGACTCCGTTGTAACATATTGCAATAGGTCATTTAATCCGGAATATGATCTGAAAAGATGGTGCGAAACGGATTTAAAATGACGAAGTTATCAAGCAATTTGTATATCTCGTTAGCAAAATTGATTGTGTAATCACTAATCAATAATTCCCAAGTACGGCACCGTAATTGGGCTCTCTACATGATTCCCATAATAAATAATGCGGATCTAGCCTCGACCCAATTACCTGATCACACGTAATGAACAAACTCGTTATTCTTTATATCTCGGTCATCTGAGAAGCTAGAACTCTCATTTTTTCAGGACAAACGTAATTTAAATGGCCAAACACTATTCAATAAAATTTGGCTTGATCCGACTATCCAAACTATCAAATAAATGCAAAAAAGAACCTTCATTTGAAAAAAAATGAACACGAATATTTTTCGATTCGACAAATTCCTCGAACCAGTGGTGGTAGTAAGTCATACCAGAAAGAATTATTTCAATTGGGCACTCAGTGATTGAGCTATTAAGGCCAACATATGGGTACTGACTTTTGGCCCACCCTGTATATTATTATTATGTGAAGTGATTTTGGTTAGACCGTTTTGTTTGGCATCGAAACCGTAAATGAGTATGCCACGTGAGCAAAATTAATTTTAGAGCCACCCACTGCTCACGTTGAAGGATAATTCCTTTAATTTCTAGGTCGTATTTTGAATGCATTTTTGCTATTATTAATTATTTAATAACTATTCAACTAGTAGAATTCGAATTATAAACGTAATCGAAGTTGATTACATTTTTGTCAACGGTTTGATAAACATTGATAGAAAGCTGATTGCTGAAGAGTGTGAAAATAAAACATCGTCTTTATAATGAAGAGCTGAATATTTAATTAACAATTACCAATAATATTTACATTAAAATTCAAAAGTAAACAAATCTATTAGTCTTGTATCAGAACAAAACAGCAGAAAGTTTGAAAGTATCAGAGCAATATTTAATATTTTTAACATAATGTAGTTTTTATGAAATAAATAAGAAATAAACAATTGTCCCGTTGTAACAATTCTTAGCAATCATGAACTACTTTCAATATGTTGAGTATCTTCCTATCTATTAATAGCACTACGTAGTATGAACATCCCAATCACAATACATATGATATATACACATTACCCAGCAGAATAAGTACTAGGCACAAAAACTTGATGAAAGTAAATCAATCCCGAAGTTTTGCTCATATTTTTAGAGCCACTCTGACCAGGTTGATTTGAAATAGGGCCAAAGCGTGTTATTTTTGTGGCTGCTCATCGGTCTTTAGCAATAGAGCAAAATTGCATTGACCGTGGGATAAACTTAAAGCGATCTCGTTAAATCAGTATTTAAATCAATATTTTTAGAAACCTTTTTTCTGTAACAGAATCTCTTAAGATTCGAAAAACAAGTTATGTTGAACTTATTAGATGAAAAATAATTCGTTGAAATTAAATCCTGTTAAAATAAATGATAATTAATCGCCTCACATCATTGGTCGGCGATACTTAACACGTTTACGAGTCTTAACAAAGTCTTAACAAAGTGTCCCACATAAAGCAGACGAATTGGCACATCTTGAAGCTCGGTAGCCTCAGGAGGACAGCTACAGCTAGTTACCATTAACCATGAATTCAATTTAAGTTGCTATATATAATGGTACATGAACCCAACATATCAGTGTCTCAATTTGATAGATATGTCTCCGAAGTAAGTTTCCTCGTCTTGGCTCGTGTGGATGTGGTTGAATTTCTTCAGCACTGGAGGAATGTCTTAATGTCAGCAATGAAAATATGTAAAAACAAATTCACAGCATCAAGTTGATAGTTCTAAAGAAATCCGTTAACAAGTTAAGTTAGGTTCGGTTATAAAAGACGTGTGAATTTACCCAGCAATTGATAGAATGCGAGAGCCGCAGTTTTCCTCGTGTGAGTCCGGGGTACCAACTTCTCAAAGGTGATCGAATCTTCGTTTTCAGAGAATTTTCGTTTCACAAACCTAAATAAGAGGGTCAATACACATTACAGTGGGAGACAACTGACAGTCAAACACTTGAGACGGTATGTAAACATTCGATAATCGATTTATCTTAACGCGCTCTACACGCACGACATGACATAACAATGGAAAACATAGCGCGCGCAGCGGGTATTTATGTTGCGCTAATTGGTTGAAATGTACTTTGTAAATCATTTTGCTAGATTTTATTCCCGCCAAAATAGTGCAGTAGATGAATCCATAAATTTGGAACATGGGTACATCGCAGTATTGGCCGTATTTGAGTGCTCGGGAGGCTCAGTTCGGTTTTCTAAGATGGATATAGCCGTAAGCTATGCCTAGGAGCCATCAAAAGTCGCATAAAATTACCCATGGAATGACCAGAAATGAACGAAAATGAACATTCTTCTCAAAGTGCTCCGAATGGTTTAAAATGGGTCGGAAAGTGTTAACATTGGACCTAGGACCACTCAAACCAAGTTTGGGAATCACTGCATGTCTACAACCGATGTTACCTATGTTCCAAAATGTTCCAATTTTGGGACAATAATCCTCCTGAGAATCCAGATTTTTGGAACATGGGCACATCGAAGTATTGGCTGTATTTAAGTGCTGGGAAGCCTCAATTCGGTTTTCTAAGATGGATATAGGTAAAAACTAGGCCTAAGAGCCATCAAAACTCAAATAACATTACCCAGGTTCATGGAATGAACGAAAATGAACAAAAATGAATATTGTCCTAAAAATGCTCAGAACGGTTTAAAATTGGTCGGAAAGTGTTTATATTGGTCCTGCGACCACTCAAACCAAGTTTGGGAATCACTGCATGTCTAGAACCGATGTGACCTATGTTCCAAAATGTTCCAATTTTGGGACAATAATCCTCCTGAGAATCCAGATTTTTGGAACATGGGCACATCGAAGTATTGGCTGTATTTAAGTGCTGGGAAGCCTCAATTCGGTTTTCTAAGATGGATATAGGTAAAAACTAGGCCTAAGAGCCATCAAAACTCAAATAACATTACCCAGGTTCATGGAATGAACGAAAATGAACAAAAATGAATATTGTCCTAAAAATGCTCAGAACGGTTTAAAATTGGTCGGAAAGTGTTTATATTGGTCCTATGACCACTCAAACCAAGTTTGGGAATCACTGCATGTCTAGAACCGATGTTACCTATGTTCCAAAATGTTCCAATTTTGGGACAATAATCCTCCTGAGAATCCAGATTTTTGGAACATGGGCACATCGAAGTATTGGCTGTATTTAAGTGCTGGGAAGCCTCAATTCGGTTTTCTAAGATGGATATAGGTAAAAACTAGGCCTAAGAGCCATCAAAACTCAAATAACATTACGCAGGTTCATGGAATGAACGAAAATGAACAAAAATGAATATTGTCCTTAAAATACTCAGAACGGTTAAAAATTGGTCGGAAATTGTTTATATTGGTCCTGGGACCACTCAAACCAAGTTTGGGAATCACTGCATGTCTAGAACCGATGTTACCTATGTTCCAAAATGTTCCAATTTTGGGACAATAATCCTCCTGAGAATCCAGATTTTTGGAACATGGGCACATCGAAGTATTGGCTGTATTTAAGTGCTGGGAAGCCTCAATTCGGTTTTCTAAGATGGATATAGGTAAAGACTAGGCCTAAGAGCCATCAAAACTCAAATAACATTACCCAGGTTCATGGAATGAACGAAAATGAACAAAAATGAATATTGTCCTAAAAATGCTCAGAACGGTTTAAAATTGGTCGGAAAGTGTTTATATTGGTCCTGGGACCACTCAAACCAAGTTTGGGAATCACTGCATGTCTAGAACCGATGTTACCTATGTTCCAAAATGTTCCAATTTTGGGACAATAATCCTCCTGAGAATCCAGATTTTTGGAACATGGGCACATCGAAGTATTGGCTGTATTTAAGTGCTGGGAAGCCTCAATTCGGTTTTCTAAGATGGATATAGGTAAAAACTAGGCCTAAGAGCCATCAAAACTCAAATAACATTACCCAGGTTCATGGAATGAACGAAAATGAACAAAAATGAATATTGTCCTAAAAATGCTCAGAACGGTTTAAAATTGGTCGGAAAGTGTTTATATTGGTCCTGGGACCACTCAAACCAAGTTTGGGAATCACTGCATGTCTAGAACCGATGTTACCTATGTTCCAAAATTTTCCAATTTTGGGACAATAATCCTCCTGAGAATCCAGATTTTTGGAACATGGGCACATCGAAGTATTGGCTGTATTTAAGTGCTGGGAAGCCTCAATTCGAATTTTCTAAGATGGATATAGGTAAAAACTAGGCCTAAGAGCCATCAAAACTCAAATAACATTACCCAGGTTCATGTAATGAACGAAAATGAACAAAAATGAATATTGTCCTAAAAATGCTCAGAACGGTTTAAAATTGGTCGGAAAGTGTTTATATTGGTCCTAGGACCACTCAAACCAAGTTTGGGAATCACTGCATGTCTAGAACCGATGTTACCTATGTTCCAAAATGTTCCAATTTTGGGACAACAATCCTCCTGAGAATCCAGATTTTTGGAACATGGGCACATCGAAGTATTGGCTGTATTTAAGTGCTGGGAAGCATTTATATCAAAATATTGGAGGATTATTAAAACAAAAATATTTGCCCAATAAAATAATTTCTGTTTAATTGTACATAATTCTGAATGCAACTTTAAGACCCTGTTGGACGACAATATTGACTCTTTGCCACCATTTTTTAACCATTCTGAGTGCTTTGAGGAAAATTTTCATGTTCGTTGTTCATTCCATAAACTTGGGTAATATTATTCGACTTTTGATGGCTCCTCTATAAGGCCTAGTTTTTTATATCCATCTTAGAAAACCGAATTGAGGCTTCCCAGCACTTCGATGTCCCCATGTTCCAAAAATCTGGATTCTCAGGAGGATTATTGTGACAACATTGGTAACATCGGGTCTAGACATGAAGTGATTCCCAAACTTTCCGACCAATTTTAAACCGTTCTGAGCATTTTTAGGACAATATTCATTTTTTGTTCATTTTCGTTCATTCCATGAACCTGGGTAATGTTATTTGAGTTTTGATGGCTCTTAGGCTTAGTTTTTACCTATATCCATCTTAGAAAACCGAATTGAGGCTTCCCAGCACTTAAATACAGCCAATACTTCGATGTGCCCATGTTCCAAAAATCTGGATTCTCAGGAGGATTATTGTCCCAAAATTGGAACATTTTGGAACATTGGTAACATCGGTTCTAGACATGCAGTGATTCCCAAACTTGCTTTGGGTGGTCCTAGGACCAATATAAACACTTTCCGACCAATTTTAAACCGTTCTGAGCATTTTAAGGACAATATTCATTTTTGTTCATTTTCGTTCATTCCATGAACCTGGGTAATGTTATTTGAGTTTTGATGGCTCTTAGGCCTAATTTTTACCTATATCCATCTTAGAAAACCGAATTGAGGCTTCCCAGCACTTAAATACAGCCAATACTTCGATGTGCCCATGTTCCAAAAATCTGGATTCTCAGGAGGATTATTGTCCCAAAATTGGAACATTTTGGAACATAGGTAACATCGGTTCTAGACATGCAGTGATTCCCAAACTTGGTTTGAGTGGTCATAGGACCAATATAAACACTTTCCGACCAATTTTAAACCGTTCTGAGCATTTTTAGGACAATATTCATTTTTGTTCATTTTCGTTCATTACATGAACCTGTGTAATGTTATCTGAGTTTTGATGGCTCTTAGGCCTAGTTTTTACCTATATCCATCTAGAAAACCGAATTGAGGCTTCCCAGCACTTAAATACAGCCAATACTTCGATGTGCCCATGTTCCAAAAATCTGGATTCTCAGGAGGATTATTGTCCCAAAATTGGAACATTTTGGAACATAGGTCACATCGGTTCTAGACATGCAGTGATTCCCAAACTTGGTTTGAGTGGTCATAGGACCAATATAAACACTTTTCGACCAATTTTAAACCGTTCTGAGCATTTTTAGGACAATATTCATTTTTGTTCATTTTCGTTCATTCCATGAACCTGGGTAATGTTATTTGAGTTTTGATGGCTCTTAGGCCTAGTCTTTACCTATATCCATCTTAGAAAACCGAATTGAGGCTTCCCAGCACTTAAATACAGCCAATACTTCGATGTGCCCATGTTCCAAAAATCTGGATTCTCAGGAGGATTATTGTCCCAAAATTGGAACATTTTGGAACATAGGTCACATCGGTTCTAGACATGCAGTGATTCCCAAACTTGGTTTGAGTGGTCATAGGACCAATATAAACACTTTCCGACCAATTTTAAACCGTTCTGAGCATTTTTAGGACAATATTCATTTTTGTTCATTTTCGTTCATTCCATGAACCTGGGTAATGTTATTTGAGTTTTGATGGCTCTTAGGCCTAGTCTTTACCTATATCCATCTTAGAAAACCGAATTGAGGCTTCCCAGCACTTAAATACAGCCAATACTTCGATGTGCCCATGTTCCAAAAATCTGGATTCTCAGGAGGATTATTGTCCCAAAATTGGAACATTTTGGAACATAGGTCACATCGGTTCTAGACATGCAGTGATTCCCAAACTTGGTTTGAGTGGTCATAGGACCAATATAAACACTTTCCGACCAATTTTAAACCGTTCTGAGCATTTTTAGGACAATATTCATTTTTGTTCATTTTCGTTCATTCCATGAACCTGGGTAATGTTATTTGAGTTTTGATGGCTCTTAGGCCTAGTCTTTACCTATATCCATCTTAGAAAACCGAATTGAGGCTTCCCAGCACTTAAATACAGCCAATACTTCGATGTGCCCATGTTCCAAAAATCTGGATTCTCAGGAGGATTATTGTCCCAAAATTGGAACATTTTGGAACATAGGTAACATCGGTTCTAGACATGCAGTGATTCCCAAACTTGGTTTGAGTGGTCATAGGACCAATATAAACACTTTCCGACCAATTTTAAACCGTTCTGAGCATTTTTAGGACAATATTCATTTTTGTTCATTTTCGTTCATTCCATGAACCTGGGTAATGTTATTTGAGTTTTGATGGCTCTTAGGCCTAGTTTTTACCTATATCCATCATTTACAATTATTTTTGGCACTATTTAGAGCTTATTAGGGCAAATAAATGCATGGGACACTTTTGGGACAATTTTGGGACATGTTCCAAAAATGTTCCAAAAATGTTCCAAAAATCTGGATTCATCAACTCAAATAGTGCATACCACTTTGCACACCTCAGATGATTACAAAGTTAATTGTTATCGGGCAGGACCGGGCAGGTTGAGCCATTAGATCATTTATCGTCAAGCAAAAAATTGAAACAAGCCACGCACAAGAAAAATGATAATAAACTGTCTGCATCACTTACCCGTAAAACTTCTGGCTTTCTCGGTCTGGAAAATATTGGAAAGTGGACATGTTTTCACCGGCAATGGTCTCCTCCTGAGGAACGCCCGACAATCTCTCGATAAGAGGTGTTTTTGGTTTTTCGGGGCTCAAAGCCCGCATTTCGACCTCTCTTACTGGAGTTAAGCCTCCTTCGGTCATCTGAAAGGAGTACAATGATAGATTTTATTGATTTTCACACACAATTCACATAAGTTTCAAAACTTGCTAACAATTATGACACCCTCCTGATCCTCCACTTAAGACTTATAGCCAAATCTATTCTCAATTACTTATTCAAGACTACAAACCTCGATATTATCGGTCTGTTGACCGAACATAGTTGAAGAATCCTGGAAGATATCCGAGCTCATATCGGGAAGATCAGAGAGCTGAGGCAAATCCGGTTGCGGTAGGTCACTCAGATTACCCTGGATTGTGGGCTCCTGGAATATTATTAAGTAAATTCCTGGGATATTATTTTTAAATGTATCTAAAAAAAGTGTTTTAGGGCTGTTATCAAAAGTTATTCAATAACAGTTATTATACTGTTATCTTAACCAGGATGCCACAGATAAGTTCACTTTAAAAGAATTTGCCTCAGGGGTGACTTACTGATAGTCATGAACAGATAAAATGCTATCTTGGAATGTAAGGAGATAAGTGTGAAGTATTTTGATTATCATTGTTTTAGAGCAACAAGAGGAACATATTTGTATGGTTTATCGACTGCTAATAAACTGTTCAGGATGTGGTAAAAATTTGTTTAAACACGTGACAGCGATTAACCAATCAGCTACTCAATTAAAGTCAACCGTACAAATAAACTAGCTCCACTTTTATAAAGAAATACATCAGTAAACCAACCTCCATAATGGGCAGTAGCTCCTGAGGATCAAGTTGTATCTCACTCTCCTCAAAGTTTTCAAGCTGCTGGATGGGCGATAACATGGGACCCACCATTCCGCTTCCTGAAACATTACATGTAACTTACATAAACATAACTTAAATACCTTACATAAATTACGTAATAGTACCACTCTCATTGCATCATTTTCTTATTATGACCAAAGCGTAAAACGGTAAAGTTAGTCAATGATTAAATTGTTTAAGATAACAATCACTAACCTCGTTGGGGTTTGAGGACAGTACTGGTTCTGAAGCCTGCAGCTGTGAAGGCATCCGAGTCTCTCGATACATTTCCTGAAACAATTAGTCAATTAGTTAACTATCCATTTTCTAAATTTGATTTTGTATAAGGTTACCGGTAGTTCTAAGCCCTATGGTATATTACTTATACGGCCTAACGGCCGGCTATGCAGAAATTCCAGGTTTCATTTTAAACAAAAATTCCCTAACAACAATTTTCATTTTTAACCAAAAATTCCCTTCATTAAAAGATAATTATCGATCGGATAGTTACCGAGGAAAACCAGTAACCGTGGAATATTTGGTCGAGCGAGTGAAATATTATGGTATTTGTACGGTGAGCTTGATAGGCGAACCAAACAAATAGGGGTAGAATTACTTGGCGACTCAACGATTGTTTGTGACATATTTTCGATTAATTCTGGCCAAATTAATGAGCACAGCAGTAGCACTACAGCAAGACTCTACCTGTTAATATCTTAAGTCAGTGGTTATATCTGCCAGAGAGCGAGCAATCCTGTTACAAAATTTGAAGATTTGAATTAACCAAAAGAAAATTCAGTTTATCTAAGTCTAAGTACTTCCCCAAGCTTATTGCAAGTTCTGTGCCACTATTAACTGTCATGTCAACTGCCTTTAATTTCCTGTCCTGTGACCTGTCCCACATTGCTACTCCAGACGACACCAGCTAACGAGTTTTGAATTTATTTGACTGGAGGCGGGGAATAAAACTTATTTTTTGACAGGCTCCAATACTTATTATAATCTATTCCTTAGAGCGCTAGTAGAATTCATTATATAAGTTATTCCCAAGAATCCTGGCATTTATTGAAGCTCTTACCCGTGCTGTCAAGTCTCGTCAAATCACCCTGAGAAAATTATATAATTAGTAAATAATAAAATTAATCAGATGATTTAATTGCTACTAAAATACGAATGGATTATATTTGGAATATTGAGCTGCGTTTAGCGCTAAAAACAGTCATTTTACAATGGCTAACAAAAAAGAGGATCAATTGAAATACAAACCTCAAACTCGCTGATGTCCTGCAAGGTGCTATTTCCTCCGAACCTGGCAATTTCCACGTCTGATAGGACAGAAGATCGTGGTCGTTTCCTTGAAGTCTCTCCCGTAATGTCAATGTTTTCGGCATCTGCCGTATCCCCTTGTACAATGGGTTGGGACATGTCGGCACTGAAAATTGTTATGTTACTTTTAAAGTTTTAAGTTTCTGGACGTTTTTAAAATCGTTAATACACACAAAAAAAGCTATAATTAGCTATTCCTCTTATCTTAACAGAGAGGAATGGTAATGTCGATATCAAATTCTTCAAACAAAATCAGGATCAATTTATCCTTTTAAACGCTAAAAATATTTCGTACAACACTATTATTTTGGAAATATTGCGCGATACCAATCATTTAACTCGGCCCGTAACGTCATTTAGATGAAAGCCGATCAAATCCCGTCGATATATTCCCTACAAAATGCTTCTCATAAACACATTACAGTTGATGTCTCGCCGAAAAAGTTTTCCGGTAGCGACTACTATACCGGAAAACTGTTAAACTTTCAAGATAAGTTAGCGTATGAGCTTCAAGGAGATAAGATTCAACATAATATCCTACGTATAATATTACTGGCTCTGTAGTTTGGTGAACGCTTCTCAGACGCTCAGTTGATAGTTAAAAGGTGTATTTTGAGTCAGGTTATTAAGCTATGGAAGATGTTTATCCTCGTGAGCATCCAACATGTTATTCAGATAACGGGGGGGGGGGGGGGGGGGGGGGGGGGGGGGGGGATCAAGTGCCGGACATCACGTTGGTGGGTGGGTCATTTTTTCTCCCAAAAACACAGTTAGTACATGGTACTAACTGGTGGGTCTACTGCCCATTTTCCAGAAAAACAGTTAGTACATGGTACTAAAGGGGGTTCTAACCCCAAAACATAGGAGCAGATTTCGTTTTGAGGTGAACTTTTAAGTTCCCGAGAAATTTTCTTAAGTTTGCTTTTTTTTCCTCCTCGGGCACATTCGTAACCTACGGGCCAGGTAAACCTAAACTACATATTGACCGTTATGTACGTCGGTATCTGTTGAGGAGCCAAATCATCTGAAAAGCCCTAAACCTATATTTTGCTCAGGCACGTAGCCAGGATTTTTCTTTGGGGGGGGGGGGGGGGGCTGTCGGCGAGCGAAGCTGCAAGCTGTGGCAGGGGTCTGGGGGCGCGGCCCCCAGCGGGGTCCAGGTAAGGGGCGGACCCCATTGGCGGGGGCTAGGGGGGCGCAGCCCCCCGGAAAAATTTTGCGAAATAGGGTGTTTTAGGCTAAATTGAAAGTTTAATGAATTTACAAAAATGTATAGTTTGGCATAATCATTGCCTACAATCCTGACCTGAGTAATTTACCCCTTTGAGACTTTATATTGGGTTGAAAATTGAGTTTATCGAGAGGAAGTGAAAAATCTCTGGTTCAAATTTGGATTTGAAGCCATGTTTAATTTTTTCTGTTGAGGTCAATTTTTTGCGCAGAAAGCGTCCGATTTTAGGGGAAAAAATTTATGTTTGCTTTTAATTTTTATGGTGCCGACGGCACCTGAAATCGACGAAATCTGCAGGGGTGCCCCAAAAAAACCCATTTTACCTCAAATTTCAATTTTGGGAATGGGTTTTGAGGTTTTTTTAAAGTTTTTTTTTGGGTTTTTTTTTATTTTTGAAATTTTGTAAATTTCTGTGTGGGTATCTTATTCTATATACCAAAAAACAGTTAGTAGCACGATTTTTCGACAGTTAGTACCGCAAAAGGCGGCAAAAGGGGTGGGTGTCTTACGTATTATCCAAAAAAACAGTTAGTACCGCAAAGGAGGTGGGTGTGTCTAGTGAAAAATATCCAAAACTACACTTAGTCGACGTGATGTAAGACACTTGGAACCCGATCTCCCCCCCCCCCCCCCCCCCCCCCGAGATAACCAACTCACTCTATTTCTAGCTGACGTTCCAACATCTCGGTAAGATCATGATCGCCAGTATGAGCACATCGCCCCCAGAGCTTCATTAGTTCTGGTACTTTCTTAAGGTAACTCCGGTGTGGCTCGTTGAACAGCTCTTCTGGAGTGGGTCTTATCTGAGGAGGAGATAATTATGAATAAGAGTTAATTAATAATTAAGGTAATTATAATTAATAATTAAGGTTATAATTAATGATTAAGATAAAGATTAGGATAATAGTAGTATCGGACATTAAAACGTTGATGTGTTTATTGACTGCGCATAGATGGATTTCTGAATAATATGTTTAAAAGTTAGATAACACCCCAATCTGCTACATTTAAATTCTATTGATTGGTAAATTATTGGTTTCAATAGTTTAAGTTACGTATATAAACAAGAGAAACGCCATTTTCGGACGTGAGGAGAGTTAGGACTCCTCCAACTATATTATGATAGTTATTAGTTTATATTATACACTATGTATAGGGATTATAAAAACTTAATTAAATATGAGGTTTTTTGGCGAAACAGTGGTTCAAAGGGGAATTTTAAGACAAGTTATTTAAGCTATCAAACTTATTGCATTCTTGATAACTGACAAGTGAAGGTCTTGCCCTAGAATGCCGCCACAAACGAAAATTACTTCCTCAATCATTTACATACGACCTTTGCTCAAGTCAAGTTTATTCTATAAATAGACTTGTGGTCGTGGTATGCAAATGATTGATCGTCATCTACCAAGAATCCAACAGTGATTATCACCTGCCAGCCAAGTATTTACATCTGCTTGGGTGGCTGGCGGACATAATTATTACTTACTTTTTAACGACCTACTGTTACTTTACTGAAGATTGTAATTAAAATATTGATGGCATTCCGGAAACTTCCGACTGCGATGTAATCTCAGCTGCTTAAATTATTTCCTCGAACTGTTTCCTTACAAAATGAGACGATTTGTCGCAATTCAATTAATCCTATAACTAATATTATGCAAACTGTAAGAGTTGACAAGAATCTTATAAAATATCAATGGTTACAAATCCTTCGCTTATAAAATAAGACCCTTGTAATTGTCCCAAATATGCACTCTAGTGCATTTTAACAATGGTACTCTTAATTAACAATGATCTTAAATGCACTTCTATGCGGCACCGGGCAGTGTCTCCGCCGCGCGGCACTCTTGTGTCCCACTTCAAGGTCCATATTTATGTTTTACCTTTTTTCAATTTACTTATATATAATTACATATTATGTACAAATATTGAATGTATTAACTGTACATATAATGCAATTCCAAGGGGAAAAGTTTCAAGTGACAGCTTTCCAATTAACCGCACAATTCCCATTATCAAGGACCCACGACCCACACCCCTCAGCAGTAAACACCCACATAAATATCTAATTGATATATTATCGAGAAACGAACCTTGTGGACCAGAACAGGATCAGTGCAAAGGGCTTGTCGAGAATTCTTCATAAACTTCTTCATTTCCTTGACAGATAACTGGTTCTTCTTATCGACTACTAGCTGTCTCTTTCGCTTCCTCTTTGTGGGTGCGTCTTTTGGAGTTGCAAGTTGGGGGAGGATAAATGAATTCGTTGCGTCAAATGCCTGAAAGTTTTGTCGGTAAGCTATGATGATTGTAGGTCAAGCCCTCAGCTAGATCTTGAGAATGCTACTAGTTGAGTGGCTGGACACTATCATTCATTCCTAAGTTACCAATCGAATCATGATCTATCAACTCAAGAGAGCGAATAAAATTACAAGTATGAAGTAATATAAGAAAAAACTTAAAAAACCCCCACAGCTTTCCTCACCTTTTCTTGAGCTAATCTTAGAGGTTTCTTCGTGGCTCTCTGTGACCGTCTGATTGCGTTAGGATCCCTATTTTCTTTATCTGGGTCCTCCTCGACCAACGTTTCGTCGTTACCTTTACCTGCATTCTCTAGGTTGTCAATATTTCCAGCATTTTCGATGTTCTCAACATTCTCAGTACGCTCAATACTGATAGGGGGAAGACTGGACTGATCCAAGTTTTCCTTAACCGAGGCATCCAAGAGTGGCGCCTGATTTTCTTTGTTTGTCTCGTCAAAATGAAGGGAAACTGGTGGTTCATTTTCTTTGTTCATCTCATTTAGGATCGGATCTGTCTGGATACCTAAATACAACATTTCAAAAAGGAGAACCATTATTTGATTTCATAACCATTTGATAACATAGCTTGTTTTATTTATTTAAATATGTATATGATAATAGTATTTATATATTATGCAGATTTCATATTGATATCTTATTATTCACAATTCATGGACTTAGGTTACATTAAAACTATGATAATTATCAATTATAATTTATAATGATTAATAATATACTAACGAGAGGAGAGCTCTTTAAGGATCATATCTCCGATATCAGCCTGGGGTGGTTCCATCGCTCTAGTGCTGTCGTCTTGACCAAACATAGTTGAATCAGTTGCTCCTAGGAAGATGAAAGGATTACTACTACAGCTGTTAGAATTATTGATGTAAAAACAAATTAGTAAAAATTCATTAATTTGTTCATTGATTAATTTGATTATCAATCTATTTATTTGATATTTTATTTTATTTGTTTATTCATTTGTTCATTTAGTTGTTTATTTATTTGTATATAATACATTTACTGTTTTTTATTCACTTATTTAAAAATCTATTATTTATTTATCAATTATCCATATCAATCCATCTATTTATTTATCTATTAGATTATTCAAAATTACTTAGAATAAGATTAGATGTGTGTTACAACTGACCTAATTAATTAACAAATTAAGGTATGCTATCAATTGTCAGGATGGGGCAGTAAAAAATTGTCTGAGACCTCTCCAACATACGACACAATTTAAAAACTCAAAAATCTAGCAAAGCTAAAATGTTAACGTTTCTCTCGGAGGACCGACAAATATCGCACAACTTGATCAGTGACTGACGCAGATAGCCGTTTAAAATGAACCACAAAATGCAACTCATTTTGAGGGAGCCTCATATTTTTGTGACAAATTAGGGCGCACTGTCGCGTCGTAGGCAACTATTTAACCAGCTCATTTGAGCATCTTAGCATCTAATACTAAGATATATTGCGCTATTTAAGTTGCATTACTGCACTTCGTTGGTTTATTTTACTAACGTCAATGAATTGAAGTAAATTAGTACGGACAAAAATATAATTTTAAAACTAAAAGTTGAATCCGAAAAATTTAGCAACCGTCAGAATTTGATAGAAAGTCTGGAGATTATGCTCTAACGAGAGAGCTAGAGAGAGAGCTTTAAAGGACCAGTTAACTCAAAAAAAGTTATCCTCATATTTTGATAGATTGTGACAAATAGCAAACTAAGCAACGAGTCGAAATTCCTAAATCTCTAACTGCTCTCTAACGCGTGTAAATAGCGTTTGTATTATTTTGGCGATGACGTCATAAAGTCCCTTGCACGCGCAGAGGAGCTCGTGAGACTGTGTTTTACAGGTAGAAAATGGACATAATACACTGTTTCTTCCCCAAATAACTCGAAAAGTAAGTATTTTAGGGTACATGTTGCATTATAAGTTGTATATAATAAACATAGCCATTCTGAACAATTTGCACTCATTCAAAAATTTTTAGGGCCTTCATAGCCCAATTTACCAGATACCCATATTTTTGCATGATTTCTGGAACCGAAAAAAAAATGTCTCAGACCGTTCATTCATACCTTTGGGAAGGCCAAGGTCTGTGCAAAGTTTCGAGTATCTGAAAATTTGCAGGTTCATTTCCATAAATGTCCATAAATGTCCATAAATGTCCATAAATGTCCATAAATGACTGGACTACACAACTTTAGAGTTAACTTTAGAGAAACTCTTAAGTCATTTATCTAAAATTAAGCTGTTAGTGTCCATGACATGATCAACCTATGGCGACAATGTTTTACGTGAAATGTAAAAATCAGGAGTAATATAAAAAGTGTATGTTAAGATTAAAGTGCTAGCTCATAGTTTAAGAATTGTATAGATTAACGTTTGTTGTTTAGCCATCTAAGAATCGATCGTGCCGTAATATATGGCCAAAGAATAGGCCTAGGGTCTTGGAAATTCTATAGTTGTTCAGTGGGTCGATTGACTGAACACGTTTGCACTTAGTATTTAATTTTACCAGTAGTTTATTCATGTTATGTATCGATGATAATGCAATTAGGATAACAACTAGGTAAGCCGTAAGTCTAATTCAAAACACACCGCACACTCCAATCAGTATTTGGAAGCCCGGGTATTTTGGCGGGAATTCTGTTCCCACGGCACCCTTCTGATAGAAGCTACTTCTACTAATGGTCCCAGAGAAACGGCCGTAAAATAGCCAGACTTCTTGTCTCCTGTACTGGCTGGCACGTGCGGATTAAAGTTAGAAATTTCGCTATGCTATAAATATATAAATGCTCTCGGAACAAACTCTTAGTTATCTAGATCCTTTCTAAATTCGTTAGAGTTTCTAAATTCGTTAGAGTTTAATTCCCCAGTTAATGGACTGGGGAAAAAATAATCGGTACAGTCTCCCTGCGTGTGTAATGAAGCAATGAAAACAATCCAAAATTATCACATATGACATAACTTGTAATAGCAGAAACTTTCTAACCGTACATTCACCCGCCACTGTTCAAGAACTTATTACTTATGTCACTGTTTAAAATCCTGACGTGAGCACTGTACATTTAATCAGCTATTCCTTTAGTTAGGGTGATAGCCAAAACTATAAGGATTTTGGAGAACTATACTAGGGAAATAGTCATAATTCAATAATGTGAGTGAGTTACACGTGTTTTATTGTCGATGATAAACATTCGCAATGTATTACGCTATGCAAGCGCGCACTGAGGGACTTTATGACGTCACGAGGCCACAGCTTATTATTGCAATAACACGCGTTACACGTACGCTAGAGAGTTGGTTCTTTCGGCGATACGATTTTTACCAGTTTGTCACAGCTGATTTAAATCTTAGCCAAATTGGCTAATACAAATTCTTGAGTTAACTGGTCCTTTAATCAGAATACTAAGCCCTAATGATTACATGATGTAATGTAAACAATAAACAGATTGTAATGTAAACAGCTATCTCACCTTGAAGACCGAGTAGAGGGTTTTCTATATTGCTTTCCTCAGTTACCGGGTCAAGTGTGGTTAAACCCAGCTCACTGGGCTGATCCTCCTGGATGGGATCTACTGATAACATGCCCGAGTCGTATCCTGCTCCGAACATGCTGGCACCTTCTGTCGTCATTTCTGAGAGATTGAGACAAGTTAGGATCGGTTATAATTGGTTAACTGAATAAAATGCTATGTAGTTAGTATTTATATAAAATAACAAAATAGCCATTTATAAGTTTTGAAACTGAGAGACAAATAATGATAAGAATATAGGGAATATAATGGCTTAGAGAAAAAGCACGGAGAATGATAACGGACTGTACTACTAATTCTTATTATTAAATATCGGGTACTTTAAATTGAAGCAGCTGACCGGTACGTCTTAAATTAACAGTCCAGACATAGTTACCAGTTACATGGTAACTATTTATATGGCTAATAAATAAAAGCTCTAAAATCAGGTTCAAAAACCGCGACATTTCGAATGATTTATAATACAAACCACCAAAAAAATTGTCAAATTGGGAAATAAACAGAAACGTAAGGTTGACAAAGCTAACCAAGATCGGAAGTTTGGAGTTGGGAGCACTGAGCAAACTTTTCGTTGAGCTGATCCTCAGAAATGTTCAACAGATCGCTCTCAATCTGGCCGTCGAATTCCTCGACGCCTGGGACCTGTCAAACAAGATAATTGTTAGATTGCTTCCTATCATGAGCTATCAAGCCTGAGCTGATAAACCAGAATTTAATTAAAATTCGTCGTGGATATGTTTTAACTTAGCTTGAATATGGTCATGTTAAAATATCTTAATTATGGTTTGTCACTTTGAAATGAATTTGTTATGACAGAAAATGCGTAGGTACTTATTTCAAAATGTCAACAGTCGGATAAGATTCCCACTTAGCTTAGCTACTTTCAAAGATTCTCGCAAGCGCACGTGCTAATAATGCTGGTGGAATTATTATTGATAAAATGCAGGCTCGATTATACAATGTGTCAGGAAATGTTCATCCCCAGTTTTACCTCGATCGGCATAATAGGAGCTTTCTCCTTGATCTTGAGAGGGGTATGGGGATCTTCTATGATGTCTAAGAAACTGTCTTTACTGATTTTACGTCGTTTGGCGGGCGACTCCTCTCTTATTGATCCCATCGTGTTCTCTGTTACATTATGAGTTTGATAATTAGAGCAAAGTAAAGTAAATTTACATTGATTTCATTAAAATTAAATAACATGATATCACTTAGTTATTGATCCATCATTTATCAAATTATAAATATAATTAATAAACGTATTTAAAGACAAATAAAGTTTTCCTCAGTTTTTACACAGCATAATAGACTAAAATCATTAATCAATTCGTACAATTTTGGAATCAATCAATAGCAAATTACACATACCGTATTCATTGTTGGTGATCTCCTGATCCCCGAATGAGATAGTAAAGTAAGCAGAATCAGCTCTGCTTTCATGTGTTGGTTTTGCTCCCTGGCCCTCGAACAGGGCCTTCTCACCAAGAGAAGTATAAAACCTGATGTCACTCTGTTCGTTACCCATTTCTTTGTCGTAGTGGTAGAGAGGGTTGGGAAGAGCAAACGTCTCGCTCCTGTACAGAAAGGGATGGTTTTTTAAATGAGGTGTATGAAAATTAAAAGACAAAAATTGTGAGGCTCAAGATAATATACTCAATACTACACCTATGTAAATATATTTTGGTTTATTTTACCAGCGTCAAAGGATTAACATAAAATAAATAAAAATTACCTTTGTGTTGGGAGTTCCACATTTTCTGGTCTCATGAAGGATCCTTTCTTGAGAAATATCCACATTGACTTCACTTCATCTGAAATATGAAAAAGTGAAATACGAATGTTAAGTGAGCAATCACTGTAAAATAAGAATGTGTATGATCAATCAATTTTGAACTGAAATTTACTCTTAACAAATTCAAAAACTTCTCAAAATATTTTAACATACCATATACAATTGTGATTTGTTTTTCGTAGACTCTGATGATACCCATTAGCAGAGTCGATGACAACCTCAGAGCAAACTGTGTACGTGGATTGAGCATGTCACCACTGAAATAATAAGTGTTATATGTTGAAATTAAAATGGTGTATCATTTAATTATATCATGGAATGATCAATTCCAAGTGGTTTAAAATTCCAATCTAATTATCAAACCAATCAAATGAACATAAATGTACCATGCTTTGACGACGTCAACAGAAACATAATCACTTTTCTTCAACCCCAGTCGTCTAGAGCCATGAACTGTGTTGAAGTTACCAACAAGCCACACCACAGCAAACTGTCCTCCTTTCTTAGTAAGTATCTCATTCGAAAAGAACATGACTGTGAGGGGATTGTATATTTAAAATATATCTATAATATTCCTATGAGATTCCTTGAATCCCAGTATAGTATATTAAGGAAAACAAAATTATTTATTATACCCTATTATAAATTAGTATAGTTTATTATTATTATTATTATTAAATCTAAAATAGCTAATAATTTAATAAATTATTAACAGGCCCCTTAACGTGGGCAATAATATACGCTTTTTAAATTATATAAACAAATTGCAGTCTATTTTTCCAATGTTGTTAAGTGTCTCTTTAGATCTGTTTTGGTGTTTTGTGGGAGTTCCCACATTTGTTGGTTGAGAATGCTCAACATAACATACATGATGCTTGACTGCTTTATTGACCCGGACAGGCACCGGGGGCAGACATCCCAACACCAGTGCGTTGGGACATAGTGTTGGTCTGCTTCAGGACGTGTTAGGTCCTAGAGAAGCCGCCATCCCCTCTACTGCTTTAGCTCAGCGGCAGCATGAGCCCTGGTTTCCTGCCACATTGGTACCTCTGAAAGTACAGAAAAGTGGTGGATTTCGGGGTCCAGGATCCTCCCTCTTTAATCGTTACGGTGGTGTTATTTCTCTGAGATGTTTGCAGAGTCTTTATTTTATGATCTTTCTAGTTTAGTTGGATAAATCCTGGAGAGCATCATTTTGTCCCCAAAGAAATTCGACTCTTCTAATGAATGCTTTTTGTGTGCTGCTTTTTGTTAACACTTCATCTAGATAGGAATGTGAGTCAGCCCCACCCAGCTCTTCTTTTAGCTGCAGGTAACTGGTGTCTTGCACCTCCAGACACAATAGGAGCTGGTGTACAGGAGAATCATCGAAGCTGTTGCAGAAACGACAGGCCTCACCACTGTCACCACCCATGATCTTTTGGATATTCGCAAAGAGTGGTGAGCTGCCGTGAATGTAGTCCATTATTCGGCTGTCCAGATTTTTACTCGTGTTGTGCCCGAATAAGAAGTTGTTTTTGTCTAGGAGCAGCCCACTGTTTTTGATCTTTGTGATCACACCAAGTATCTTGGTCTCCTTGTTGTTACTGACAGTTCTGCATTGCAGATTTGTTTCGATGCTGTCAATCCAGATCTTATTTTTGTAGCTCATTATGTCTGCCTGAGTGTAATAGGCCAGATCCTTGAAATGTTGCTGCGTTAGGTCTATCATTCTGGTTCCGTGTGACTTATTTTCTTTCCAAAGGAAGTACTTTTTCAGTGACATTGTTAAGACATGAAAGCTTGGTATTCTGCTTTCGTCAACTTGGTAGAGTGTAGCTGAGAGATTGTCACCTTGTGTGAGTACTTTGCACATGAATTTAACCGAAAGAGCTTCGAGTTGCACATCCAGTGGTGGGAGGTGGAGAGCAAGTTCGGTTAATTCCCTTTGTGGATTCAGGACTGATCCAGATATTTTTAGAATGATTTTATTCCAGAAGCTTTTAAATTGATTGAGACACTTGTGAAGCCAAATAGGTGCTGCGTAGAACAGTTTAGTGAGGACCATTGTTTTAAGGAGGAGAGTGAGGCTGTAAACGTTTAGACCGTAGTTGCGGTTAGTTGATTTTGTTATTAATCCCCACTTTCTTTTGCATTCTTAAGTTTTTGAGACGCATGTTTCTTGAAATTGAGGTCTTCATCTACTATTACCCCAAGGACCTTTGTGCTTTGGACGTAGTTGATGCTTTTCCCATTAATACATAATTCTGCAGGTTTCTGTTCTTCAGTATAAGCTGCAGTTTTCAAGATTATGGCCTCCGTTTTATTCGTATCACAGTTCACTACTAGCTTGTTCTTGATGCACCACTTGCTGAGGTGGTCACAAACCATCTGCATTTTTTCATGGCATCCGGAGATGTTCTCGAAGGAAATCATAAGTGTACCGTCATCAGCAAATTTGTAGCAGCTTAGATATCTTTTACTTCTTCCGGGGTGTTGTGTGTCATGTCTGCTATGTATAGGATGAAGAGGAGAGGTGATAGTACAGCCCCCTGAGGTAATCCAAATATTGTACATTTTCTTTTTTCTCCTTTATAGTTGTTCACTTTTAGACATATCGTCCGGTTGAACAGGAAAATTTCTCAGCACGTTAAGAATATTTCCTTGAATACCGAGAGTTGATAGTTTGACACATAGTGATGGGAGATGAACACTATCAAATTGCCTTTTCGAAGTCCAGGAAAAGCACTATACATGCCAGCTTCTGTCTTTTAACTTCCTCAAGGTTAGCCAGCATTCTGAAAAGATATCGCGTTGTTGATCTCCCTCCAATGAAACCTTCTTGATCTTCATCAAGAGTTCCTTCAATGTCCAGGAAGAGTCTCAATCTTTTATCTAGCACTCTTTCACAAATCTTTCCAAAGTAGGATGATATGGAAATCGGTCTATAAGCACCAGGTAACATGTAGCTGGATTTTCCTTCTTTCCTTAGGAATGTTACATCTGAAGTTTTCCACAGCCATTTTCCTGTGCTCATACACCAGTTAAATATAATCTGCAAGACGTGAAGACAATTTGTTTTCATATGTTTGAGGATGGTAGGGTGAATATTGTCCTGCATCACATGATTTGTCATTTGTTTCTTGCCTTTCTATAGCTGCTTTTATCTCGTCCATAGAAATAGGGTTGTTCAGCGGATCATCTTCATTGTAACTACTTGCAGATTTGCTGCTAACATTCTGTAATTTACTGAACTCGTTATTTACATGCATGTCGTGCTCTCGGTCATTGGGTTGGTTTTGAAGGTGTTTTCCTGTGAAGAAAGTATTAAATAACAATTCCTCCTTATCTTTTTCAGATGTGACCAGCAAGTCACAGTCTTTGAGGTTGCAGATAAAATTGTCAGTTTTGGCCCCAAAAACTCGTTTATATTTTCTCCAGAATTGAGTGCAGTCTTTGGTGTTAAGTGTTTCAACTCTGTCACGAATCCATTCATTCTTTTCTTTAATCAGCGCTTTCTTGAATGATTCAGTGCTTTCAGTGAGTGTGGCCTTGTTTCTGGGAGTTGATCTTTGCTTAAATCTTTCTTTCGCTTCTAGAGCTTCATTAGATAGAGTTGTAAGTGCAGGACACCAATATGGTTTTGAATGAATGGATACTGTCTTCTGAGGGATGAACATTCGGTTAGCCTCCTGTATTTTATGTAATAACTGCTGCCATAGCTGATCCCCTCGGTTTAATAACTCTGGGGCCGAACGAAGATGTTGACAGTTGGTCTCCATTGCATTTGTCCATATTTTCCAGTCTGCATTTTTCCAGTCCATACACACTCTGGGGACAGTGTCTGATTTTGGGATCCCTCTGCAGATTTCTTGAAGCACCGGATAGTGACCTCTTCTTGGGGCACCTGAAAATAATTCAACATCTTTATCCATCCACTGATTTCCCAACTTTGAGATGATGGGGCCTTCGGCTAACACTAAGTCAATAACACTTCCTCCATTTGTACAGACAAATGTGCAGTCGTATGGTGAGCAGAGAGTTAGGGTTTCCTTTTCAACGTAGTCTAGAAGCTTCTTTCCTCGCTGCGTGGTAACATGATCTCCCCAGTCATGATGTCTTGCATTAAAGTCTCCATATGTGAGAAGAGAGTTGAATTTATATTTAGCCTTATATTCTCTTGCTTTATCAATGTGGGCAAGAAGTCCTTCAAATTTTCTTATGGAATCATTAGAGTTATTGCAAGGTTTGCAATAAACTGATCCCACCAAGTATCTCTTTCCTTCAACTTTTATTTGGCACCAAACCGCATCAACTTCGTCTACGTTAAGGTCATAGACCAACTCTGGATGTAGTGAAGGATCAATGACGAGTGCTACCCCAGCTGTCCCTTTATTTATGTCCCCAGCTTTATGAAATACCTTTTTATGAAGGAAACTTCCGTCTGATTGAGTCCAAGAGCTTGTTTCTTGAACCGCCATCAAGAGTATCTCATTTTCGTAGATAAACTTGTCAAGTGTCATCTCAGAGTTAGTTGACATCTTTGCTATATTTATTTGGCCAAAGATCATAATCTACTGTTGGGTTGTGTGGGTGATTTTGAACATTTGTTTGGTTGCATGTTGAGTTTCATGACAATATTTTGGTATGTTGGACAATCTCTGTTTGTAGCTACATGGCCAAAGACATCACAATTAATACAGTAGTCTCTTCGGTTACTCTTGCATTGATATGAGTGGTGATTGTCTCCACATTTGCTACATGTTGCATGGTTTTGGGTACAAAGTTTAGCAACATGGCCAAACCTGTAACAATTGTAGCATTGGATGATTCTCCTTCTCGGCTTATACTCTTCCGCAGTATAAATTACCTGTCCGAGCTTTAACCCATTTCCTAAGCATTTCTCATAGTCTTCCTTAGTCTGAAAGTTGATCTTAAGAGTTTTCAGAGAAATGTTGTCCCGTGTCACAAATCTTTTTGCCCTAGCTCCTGGATAACACCTTTCCACAGAAATTGTTAGATCACTATCCTGAATGTTTGTGGGTACTCCTTTGAGAATGACTGCCCAGCTTAGCTTTTCTAAGATCCTGCATTCTGTAGTCATGTTACTGTTTGCAAAGAAATCACCTTTCCATGATCCTTCTACTCTTATTGCATCCTCTTTAGATGTGAGCTCAATCATCAATGATCCACCTTTGGTGACAAATGTCGATTTTATGGCCATATCTTTAAAATATTTATTGAAGTTTTTCTTAATAGTTGCACTGTTTTTAAGATAATTTCTTGAGAGTCCTCTTGAGACTAGGACTGTCGTGGAGTCATTAACAGTGGTTTCTGATGGCTGGTGAATGTAGTATTGTTTGCCCTCATGTGTTTTATCTTCTGCTATGGTACTGAAAAGATCCAGGTTTGTGTGTCTTGTAGAAACACCTTGATGTCCAATTACAGTTCTCTTGAAGTCTACTCTGTTCATCTCTTTTAGGATGCTTTTATTTTCCTCCGTTATGTTATGCAGTGTGCGAAGTGCTTCATCCATGCCACTGTCAGCTTGTGGGTTTGAGGATACTTTGTTAATCAAGGGAACCCCCTTAGCTAATAAATTTCCCATATTCTCCGTTAAATTCCTCTTTAGATATTCAAAGTGTTTTGTTTCACTCTCTCGTAAGTCTTTCATTTCAGCCTTCATTTGTGACATATATCTTTCGATAGAGCAGATTGCGGAGTGTTGTGATGCTAATACATCAACTTGGTCACTCAGAGTTCTGTTGATGTGGACATTTTGTTCTGAACTACTGATATTTGAGTACGATGTCAATGGGTCAACCATCTCTTTACTACAAACTAGCCTATCTTGTGAGTCTACCTGAATATTTTTCTTCTTTCCCCCATCTCTTCTTTCAGGTGTTGAGGTTCGGATTGGACAACAAATTTTTTGCTGAACTGGAGGATTGAGGTCTGGTGTTTTGATTATAGACTCTTCTAGATGTGTGTTGGACTCAATGGGTCTCAAGGACAGACTGCTGCTGAAATCTCTGTCAGATTTGCTGCACAAGATAGAGAGGTTATCATATGTATCTGAAGCTGACAGATCTGAGATGTGTTCAGTTGGGGCCGAGTCATCTATGGAGGCACTATCATACAGCTGTTTATAGGGGTCAATTGTTGTTTGCGTGTCCATATCTTTTCTCACAACAGTTGTGTACTCCCCATCTTTTTTAGTCAACTCTGCGATTTTAGCTTTAACTTTTACGGAGGCTAGATCCAGATGTGGTTTAGTAGGCTTGGAGAGTCACATGAATTGCAAAGCCAATGCAAATTCTCAATTTTGCATATATTTTTATATGTGGAGTCTGCCATTGGCTTTTTCCTAGTTTCACCAGATCTTTTTGTTGTTGATGTTGTTGTTTGTGAATCATAACATTTGTAGTGTACTTTCAGTTCACAGTATCCGCATGTGAGCAACTCCTGTTTGCATTCCTTCTGGCAATGGCAGCATAGAATTCCAGAGTCCTCTTGGATGACATGCAAGTCTTTCTTTAATATGGACGGAACAAGTGAAAAATCTGATTCAAGATCGATCTCAAATGTGCTCGGTGTCCTCACAGCTACAGATGTAAGACTTGTCGTAATGAGTTGCTGATTTCCCACTTGATATTGGGTCCTGATTTTTGATTTGCAGAGTTATGTAAGGAGATTTTTGGATGTGGCTTTAAAAGGGTATGAGGTGGTGATTGCATCTTTGTGAAAAGAGTCTTGACTTGAGAGACATACTCTTTGTTCTCAGCAGACTTGACACAGGACCAGGAACAATCCAAGGGAGTTTTCATGCAAAAAAAAATGCAAAGAGTGCATAATCGAAGTTACTAGGAACTCCAAACTTTTAATTCAATAAAGTGAGACAGTAACACTAGTGGATGATAGAAACATGAACTTCAAACAAGGAATACAAATCAAGTCAGACAAAGCCTCCTGGAGTTTCTGCCATCCTGCAAATGGTATATAAGATTAACATCAGTCCTCTTTTAGTTTTTCTTTCTGTTTCTTCACGGTATCCGGCTTTATTAGGCGATCTTCACGGATACCAGAACATGTAGCAGGAGAACTTATTCGTTAGGCGTTGGCAGCTGTTTAGAAATGCTTCTTCTGTAGATCTTTATAAATCTTCTTTCTTCTGTGTATAAATGGCCATATGTGAATGATGATTAAATGAGATGGGTGTGATATGAGGATAGATTGTGCAATCCTCTCAACTAACTTAAAAGCCAGTGGTAATGAACCAAAACAAACAAATCAATACCAGCTCCACAAAGAGTTATGCAGGCTAAAAGGCTGCCTCATAAAGGAGGACTTCAGAGGGAGGTTAAACAGGTGTCTCAACTGACTAATATATATCCCCTTTTCTTTTTTTTTTTCTTTTTTTTTTCTTCTCAGTTATCCTAAACACAGTTCAGGTTACTGACCGGGACTTCGGATTTTTATATTATCATTTTACAACAACCCAGGGGAACCAGGCTATTGCCGGGACTTCGGTCTTTAAATTTTTTTTTTTTTTTTTTTTTTTTTTTTAAATTTTAGGTAAACATTTTAATAATCATAGCAAAACTAGTCAAGTAACTTAGTTTGCACTTTAAAAATCCCATGAAACTCACACGCACTGATTTTAAAAACTAATCTGCAAAAGTAAAAAATAAAGATTCTGACTCAAAACAAAAATGACATTAAAATGTATGAAAAAGCTAAAAATATAAACGATAAATCCATAAATAAAAAATAAATTCGATGTTCACTCTTTAAAAATACTAGTCCCTCTCAAACACATACGCAGACTTTGAGAACTAGGCCCTCTCTTAGTCAAAACATCAGCAGGCATCGTCCCTTGAGGGCATAAAGTTAACAGTTATTTCACCCTTCTCAACCATTTCCCTTAGTGATGCCATGGTAACTATCAGTCTTTTTTCAATGGGGTCCTTTGTCTTCTGTACAAGCTCTAGAAGTCCTTTATTGTCAATAAAACAGTCTATGGTCACATTTAAAGAATCTCCCAGTATTTGTTGTAGTGTTTGCTGAATAAAAATGGTGTGATCAGCCGCTTTCAGGAGTGCAAGGCTTTCAGCGGCTAAAGTACTGTAACAGACTCTGTCCAACTTTACAGATTTCCAACAGACAGGGTTTTTGACTCTACCATCTTTATCCGAAATAAGTATCAGATACCCACACTGACTACCATTGTTACTAAGATTTCCAAACGATGCATCACTGTATGTAAGTAGTCTTACTCCATTCTTTATGTTAGGCAGTTCTCTGAAGGTCAGTGGGGCATCTTCATCAGTTTTAAGCTTTTTGACTATCTTGTTGTGAAGCATTATGTCTGAGACGTTGGGATCTTTCAGATTATTGCTCAACTGACAAGCATCAAACGAAATATCTGGTCTGGTTTGGACAGATAACCAGATAAGTTGTCCAACACCTGATCTGTACTGTACATACTCTTCGTGAGTCAGAGCATGTGTTTTCTGGCTTCTTCTGTTACTTGATAGTCCTATGGTCTTTAAAGCACTGATATAATCTGACTGTCCAACAGTGATTTCATATGAGATTGGATCTTGCTCCACCTCAAGTCCAAGATATGTGAATCGCGATGCTTCCTGTGACTTAATCTCAAATCCATGCAGCACATCTTTGTGAATATTAGACTCAAAACCTTTGGTCCCTGCATAGATGAAGTCATCTACATGTACAGTCATTATTCCTGCAAGATCTTCTTTGTCAACTCTTGAAAAGAACAGAGCATCATCATATAAACATTTCTTTAAACCAGCTTGTTCACTGTGGTCTTTTACATTTCTGTACCACATCTTTGCAGCATCTGACAGTCCATAAACACATTTGTTCAGCTTCCACAGTATTCCTGGTTTATAGCATTCCTTTGGAGGGGTAAGATAAACTAGTCGCTCAATTGGTTTACCTTGTAGAAATGCTGAGGTTATATCAAGAGAATGAATAGGCCACTTCATTGATGCTGCTACTGTGAATAGAAGTCTTAGAGATTCTTTTCGACAAGTAGGACTGACTCTTTCGGTACTATCAAGAGGAATTTCTCAAAAACCTCGAGCTACCAAACGGGCCTTTTTCTTATGACCATTGTCATTTGTGACCCACCTTGTCGAAATGGGGACAAACTGATCATCTACTTCGTGAGCCTCAACCTCTTCATACACATTGTTTTGCTTCCATTTTTCGATTTCGTCAGTCTTCTGTGACTTATATGGGTCAGTGTTTAACACTTCGATACTGACCTTCTTCTTCTCATACTTTGACTTAGCTTTGCAGAACTTCTGCTCCTTTGTAGACATTGATTCCTCTACATTAGTTTCGTTGCTTTGTGGTATATTATCTGTGCTTACAGTATTATTATCATCCTCTTCAGCAGGAGCATTATCGAAAGCGTTCAACAGAACATCATTTTTCAGCATTTGAGTTGCATTGTAAAATTCTTCAACAGTGGGATTAGGCTCATCTGGTGGATCGGTCCCACTTACTTCGGAAACATCTTTTGAGTACAGTTCATTTACATTGACAACATGAATCCGATGGCATCGAACAATATACCCACCATGTCTTACAACTACAACTTTCTTGTCCACACCTATAACTGTTCCTGGTCCTCGCCATCGCTTATCATCATTTCTTTTGTAGTACACCATATCACCCGACTGTATCTCATCAGTGTACACTTCTCTAGTTTTGATCTAATGGCTCGTCTGATCATCTCACTAGCTTCGCTTTCCATCATTCTTTTTCGAGCACTGTAGATGGCAGAGATGTTCTTGGCAACAGTTTCACTTGGACTCTCATCTTCAACAATCGTTGGACTAGCATAGGGATCATCAATAGAAGTGAGAGATGGATTTTTGCCAAAGATTAACTGATATGGCGAGAAACCATTTACATTTGCCAAAGTGTTCTTGGCATGACAGGCCCATGCTAAAGCAACTTCAACTGAGCATTTAGTATCTTCCATGATCTTTATCATACTGTTAGACAAAAGTGCATGGTGCCGTTCTACAAGGGCATTGCTCCAAGGTGCTTCAGCACCAGTAGTGATGATATGAACGTTGAATTTCTCACAGAGGTCAACAAAACTTTTGTTAACATATTCCCCTCCATTGTCACTCATGAACTTCTTCGGTGGTCCAAAAGTGTTGATCCAGTGTGTAAAGACACTTTCCACAATGGTTTCCTTGTCTTTTGACCTGATAACTTTTGCAGCAGAGAATCTGGTTTTATGGTCAATCATGTGCTGGATGTAAATGTTTTTATTCTTGTCGTACACCTTAATATCCATGGCAACGGTATCATTGAAGTCTTTGGCTAAAGGCATACAGACTACTGGACGATTATTCGGTCGCTTGTATCTCTTGCACACATCACAGTTAGACGATACTGTGTCAATCTCTCGAGCAATTTCCTTGGTAAGCTGTCCTGCTGTTCTTAAGAGTGACTTTAACTTTTCAGGTGGGGGATGGGCGAATTGCTTATGTAGCTTAATCGCTATCTTTCTTTTGTCAGTACTTTCCATGGTCAGGTTTACAATTTCCTCTCCTGATTTACATAAGCAGACTTGTTGATGGATAGTATTCTTGCTCAGAGGGATGCTACAGTGTCCTGATTCATTGAAGATGATTTTCTGCTTTACACCAAAAGCCTTCACTGTGTCATCTCCAAAGTCCAATACCATTCTAGCATCTTTCATTGACTGTTTGCTAATCAGTAATGGAATCTGATCATCAACAACTTGTGCCACAATGTTCACCTGTTTGTCACATACAACGGCTGGGAATGTGCAGCATGTCCTTGACTTTGATGGTGCATTATCTCCAAATTTAAACGATACATGTTTCTCTTCATAGCACACCTTAATGAGATCTTCTGGAGACAGCGACTGAAGATAGACTTTCAACCATTCCTTTCCACAAACCGTTTTGTTGCATCCACTGTCAAGAACTGCTAACCCAAAGTTGTCACTGGTAAATTGGTCCATAACATTTGAGTTCTCTTCTTGGGCAGGAGCATTCATAAAGAGATTTACATTCTCACTCGTTACCTGATTTCCACTTTTGTTTATTCTGCGGCGTTCTGGACAATCTCTAGAAAAGTGGTAAATCGACTTGCAAACATTACAAGTAAAATGCCGCCCATATTTGTCTGTTGGGTTCATTTTTCTGTCACTTCTGACACCCGCAGCTACCTGATGTTGACTTTCCTGCTGTTGATTCTGTTGTCGGTATCCTCTGGCTCCTCTACCATTTCCTCTTCTAAAGCCATATCCCCGGTATCCTCTTCCCGAATAGCCACTTCTTCCTTGGCTGTAATATGCATGCTGCTCCATTTCCTGAGCATTCAGTACTTCATTTTCATTTTCGTATTCATCATACATATTAAACTGATTTTCAATACAGGAGTTACCAGTATAAAATGTAGAGTCTTCTTTAACTACACCAATCATTCTCTGGTGTGAACTTTCTGGATCTTTCATAGTTGTGATCTTCTTTATCGTTTCTTTCATGTTATTGTATGTTAAGTCGCCACACATAGTAATGGCAACAGAATACTTGTAATCACTAACATTACAACTTCTAAGTAATTCATACGCTAGAACAGGTTGTGGAAGCTTAATATCATGCTCTTCCATTCGTTTTACAACTTTTTCGAATGACGAAATAAACTCCTTGACATCTTGGCTTCCTTCCCGACTTAACTTTCTGAACATGTCATAAGTCTTGAACTTTTCCTTAGCCAAATCTTCAAGATAAATTCCATCAAGGACCTCCAGGAGGCAGTCTAATCCCGATGTCTTTACTTCAGCACCTTCTACTGTGTCTGTTCTGCCATTTTGTAATACTTCAAGTGGAACTTCCACTGCCTCAGACTTAGCCTTCTGAGGTAACATAAAAACAATACATCCTGCTTGACGCTTTTCTTCGATCAATGTGGTTGCCGACCACAATTTCACTTCTTTCTTGAACAAAAGATAAGAATCTCCTAACTTAGGGATAGGTGGTCCACTACTGTTCACTTGATTTTCCGACATTTCCTGCTATCACTTTTAATTCAATAAAGTGAGACAGTAACACTAGTGGATGATAGAAACATGAACTTCAAACAAGGAATACAAATCAAGTCAGACAAAGCCTCCTGGAGTTTCTGCCATCCTGCAAATGGTATATAAGATTAACACAAACTGCTGTTTGAACTCTATACCCGACTTCAGTTTAGTTGCCAGCCAGGTGTAGGGGTAAGAAAGTGCTCTTACTTTTGCATCAACAATGTTTTCAAGTCGTTCTTGGGCAACTGCAATCATCTGTGGGAGTGTTAAGGCCCACCATGGGACATCTGCTACATCGTGTAGTTTTTCTCCTATGTGCATCTGGTATAGCACTTTCTTTTTGTCTTCGAAGCTTAATGTTTTGCCAGAGTATGCAAGAACAATATCTTTAGGCAGGGCAATTTGGTGAGCAGTATCCGAAAGTTCAACAAAGGAGCAGAGAAAGTGCGACTGCCCGTCAAAGCAAAAAAGAACTTCTGAACTTGGACTCAATAGTTGGAGCTGGGTGTATATGTGACTTGTTTTTATACAGTTTGTGAGCATCTTTCTATTTGAGGCTGACACAACAATTGAATCAGAAGTCTCTAATAGGCTACAATACAAACTTTCGAGTTGGTTGTTTTTTGCAGTGTCAACTGTTGCAATTGACACAACCTTTGGTTTGTTAGGTTTCAGTTTAATAGACATCTTTGTGTGCCGTCACTAGAAACCAAACCAAGTAGAATTGTTACAGCCCAGAGCTTTTGTAAAACTAGCTTTAACTGTCACAATTCTATGATATCTGACTTGATAAATGTCTAGTCAGAGTAATGGGGTGTTAAGCTTTATTGACCTGGCTTAACTTTCCAGAAAGAGCTTTAAAAACGAGCTCTTGAAACAGGCAACACTTGGCTAAACTTTATTATAACTAGTTTTGTCAAGTGATTGTCCTTGTTAATGTCCAAGAATATCAATGTTTATACACTGTCCGTCGCGTTGTTAAACTGAATTCCAAATGTTTCCAAATTGATTAACAGTTTACAGTACCAAGTAGTAGGGAGTAGCTATTTTGTTCTCTTTGGACGTAGTCTGATTGTCTTTGCAGCCTTTGCTTTGCGCTCCGTTTAGAGATCGATTTCCCAACACCTGAAAGGATATGGGCACCAGAAAAGTGTGATAGGGATTGCCAGCAGTGCTGACAAAAGAGCTTTTCTGAGTTTAGATGAATGACAATGTATATGATCTCAGCTGTGAAACTCACCGTTTAGGTATGAGTTGGAATGGTTGCTGAGATGATTGAGTGAGGAACAAGAAAACTATTGTGTATTCTGCCAAACTTTAGTCATGCAACAAATCAAAATCAAATCAAAATATAATGACACAAACATCATCACACATCATCAAAAATATATCTACTAAAGTTTTAAAAATATCTTAAATCTATTGGCCTAAACAACCAAGATAAAATGAATCTAATTTACATACTTTCCACTACTATATAAGTTAATAAAGCGTTTCTTAGCAACATGAGGATGACACACAAGATATTCATTGTGCTTCTCTTTATTAGTAGCATAATTTAATCCCTCAATCTTTCCTAATACTTCGTCCGAAACATACCAAAAATGAATATCATTTACGGATCCGTTTAAAATAGTCTCTTTTTTGAAAGCCTCTAATCTTATTTTAAAACTTAACACAGTCCCACAATTCTTGACATCCGAGGGGAGTTTGTTCCAATATGGTCTCACCCTCTCCGGAAGAAAAGAACTTTGGACTTTCTTCATTTTACTGCTACTTTTACTGCATCTACTGTTTGATACCACATTAAGACCAGATCTGCTCATACTGAACAAACCATCTCCGTAGTTGGCCAAACCACTTATCATTTTAAAAGATTCAATGAGGTCCCCACGTATTCGCCGCTCTGCCAGCGTTGTCAAATTGAGGATTTCCAGTCGACGACTGTATGGAAGAGTACCCACCTCGTCAATCAGACGGGTAAACCGCCTCTGGACGCTCTCCAGCTCCAAGATGATCCCCCAACTTCCATGAGCCGCAACTGGACTCCACAATTGAACACAATACTCTAAATGGGGTCTTATTAAAGCTTTGTAAATGGATATCATCACAGATTTTTCCCTGATAATCAGATTTCTAACAATCCAACATATCATTCTGTTGGCTTTAGATATTGAAGCCTTAATCTGTTCATTCCAAAGCAGAGAGTTATGGGTTATAACTCCCAAGTCTTTTTCCTGTACAGATTCTGCCAATGTAACTCCATTAAGAGAATAACTTGATCTTGGGTTATCGTTAACATCTAAATGCATTACTGAACACTTAGTAGGATTAAACTTTAAAAGCCATTTACTCTCCCACATCTCTAGTTCGTTCAGATCATTAGCTATAGTTTCATGCTCGGAGGCATTAGCTATAAGCTTAAGATCATCAGCAAATATTTTAACTTTACTTTTAATGTTATCTGGTAAATCATTAATAAATAACACAAATAGTAATGGTCCAAGGACTGATCCCTGGGGAACTCCTGACCATACAATCTTCCACTCTGAAGTTTCACCTTCTACACACACTCTCATAGTTCTATTTGAGATAAAATCTGTAATTACATCTAGAACTTTACCAGTTATCCCTAGACTCTCTAGCTTGTTAATCAAGCGATAATGGGGAACAGAATCGAAAGCTTTACTAAAATCAAAATAAAATAAGTCCACAGGAGCACCTTCATCTATTAAATTAAGTATAGTGTCGAAAGTCTCCAAAAGATTTGACAAACAAGATTTTCCTTTAACAAACCCATGTTGGTCCTTTGAAATACGGTCTTCTAAAAATTCTAACACATGGGATCTAACAAACTGTTCATAAACTTTACAAAGAATACAAGTAAGAGAAACTGGTCTATAGTTAAGAGGGTCAGACTTAGAGCCCTTTTTAAAAAGTGCAACTACAGATGCCGACTTCCATACCTCCGGAAGATTTCCAGTATCACTACAGGCACTAAATAATTTAGTAAGAGCTGTTACAAAACTAGCATCTCCAGCTAGGGACTTAAGCAGCTTTGGATGATGCCCATCTGGGCCAGTGCTTTTAAAAATATTAAGCTTTAATAGTTCCTTTTTAACATTATCAAAGGTAATAACAATATCAGATATACTATTAGTATTCTTACTATAACTTCTAGGTAATGGGCCGAGTGGCTCATTAACAAACACAGAACTAAAGGCACTTGCAAGTACCTCTGCAGACTCCCCTGCACTAGTTGTCCTTGTACCGTCTTCCTTATCTAAACTTGGTACCGAAGCTTTAACCTTTCTCTTATTTCTCAAATAAGAATAAAATGATTTACAATTGATCTTTAAATTAGAAGTTATCTTCTTCTCATATCTTATCTTTGCTTTCACTTCCTCATTCTCATAGATGAGCTGTTTACTACTTGCATGACTAAGATTAACACTAGAAGGTTCAATATCAAATGCAGTCCATGCTTTATCTTTGTTCTTTCTCATGCGCTTCAATGAGGATGTGTCCCATGGCAGCTTCACAGGTCTGTTGTTTTTATAGACCGAATTAGTCGGTACTATCCCAGCAACAGTCGTAAGTTTGCCATGTAACTCATCCCACATAAGCTGAACATCATTAGAGCAACTAAAATCCCAGTTAATATTTTCAATACTAAACTTTAAAATATCATCATTAGTTATTTTACCCCATGATGGTTTCAGAATCTTCTCTTTACATTTAATTGAATCTACAGAAAACACTTAGATCGACTACCACACTGACATGATCACTTTTGCCAATCGGGGACAGCACTGTGCATTTATTAATAAGTGCATCATTGGTGGAAAGTACTTGATCCAGCAGACTCTCTTGGAGTCTATCCTTTACAACCCGCCGCCTAGTTATTTCAGTAGTAAAATACCAGGACAACCCTGCTTCGTTAAACATATCAATATAGATTTCTTGATTCAAGAATGACTTATTAGTGCTGACCAAACCTCCATTTACACAACCAGTCTCCCAAGAGACATCTGGTAAATTAAAGTCTCCTACCAGGAGTGTTTCAAAATCATTATTAACATTACAAATATTTTTAAGAAAAGAAATTAATTTTAAATTTTGGTCAGAATTTAAAGATGGTGATCTATAAATACATCCAATACAAAGTTTACCACTTGCAGTATCTATTAACACAGCTAAAGAATCAAGTGCATTACAACTTTCTTTTACTAATGATGAATTAATATAATTCTTAACATAAATGATGGACCCTCCTCCAGAACTAATATCCTTTTTAGAAGATTCAATTTTAAAGTCACGGTCTTTTCTAAAAATTGTGTAACCGTCAATTTGAACTTCAGCATCTAAAATATCATTATCAAAATGTGTCTCTGTGACACATATAATATCAATGTTCTTGTTTAGCATCAATAAACATTTTACTTCATCTATTTTGTTAAAGAATCCACTAGCATTAGTATACAATATGCTTATTCCTTTGCAACTGTAGCTTCCTTCTCTTCGATCTTCTGACTCTTCTCTGTGTTCTTCTGCTTTTTCCTCTTCTCTGCTTCCTCTCGTGCTTGAAAATTTGCCTTACGGTCAGCTCTGCACAAATCTTTGTTTATCCAATGACCACTCTTTGACCGGATTCCTCTCCCTCCATTCGTGTAGTACTTTACGTCTTCTATGTCATAGAGTTTGACAATAAGGGGCCTGCAGTACTCTGGTATGTCTTTATTGACTCTGCCAGCTCTAAAGCAGGACACAATGTCTCCCTTTTCCATCTCAAGTGAGTTGATGCAAAAGTCGATGTCTTCTTTTTCACGATCTTTGACACTGTTTTTGGTGCTTTCCGGTACCTTCAGGATGCAGACATTTTTCTTCTTTCTTTCTCTCTCCACCCTATCTGCATCAATGTTACGTTGTACCTGCTGGACAACTTCTTTGGTTGTTTCTGAACTTCTGAGATTTTTCAGAACAGTTTGTTGAGACTTAGCTGTAATATCTGAATAGAGACTAACAGCTTTTTTCACACTTTTGTCAGTGCTGTTGTTTAGAACTGTTTTTAAGGAGTTCGCCAAAGCTGGTGTGAACTTCTGGAGCTCTTCTTTGACAATAGCCCTGACAGCTCTCTGGTCATCAGTGTCCTTAACTGTGTGGGGTGCCACAAAGCAAATGGGACACTTCCAGTTAGTCAGATGTCCTAACATATCATCTGTCAACCCAGACAGGCCAACACAACTTGAATGCCAGAACAACTTACAGGCTTCACATTCCACAGATAACTCATCAGCCATAAAGATTTCACATGGGCAGTATTTTTCTTCTGCAGCAGGCGCAGAAACATCCTCAGCTGTTGACTTAGCTTTTGAGGGGCTTATCTTTACTTGTCGTTTCTTCTTTAGCGTCGGCGCCCTCTCGGGTACATTCTTTTCTTCCATCCCTGAACTCAAATTATTTGTTATATAGTAGTGTTGAAAGTATTAAAACAATCTGCAATTGTTGTTACATTCTATTGAGGTGTGATGTCCCACTAGGGGTCCTCAATAAATGTAATAGATTTGTAGTGTTGTAATTGGTTTAAAACCAGAAGTTTATAACTGCAAATTAAATCCTGACTAGATATTTTTATTATTAAATCTTAAATAGCTAATAATTTAATTAATTATTAGCAGGCCCCTTAACGTGACTAGATAAGGCAGATACACCTAACAAAAAGATATCCAAGAAAGATTAGCAGGTTTGAGGGGGGGGGGGGGGCCGGGGGCAACCATATTAAAGTATTTTATAATATAGGTTTTTTCCAGGTATAGTATCTATCTTTTTCCTAACATAGTATCTAGTACTATAGTTTTCCGTACATTACAATGTAAAATCGTAGAATATAGATGCACTGAAGAAGTGTACTATGAAGATTCGTGATATATTGGCAGAGACCCTCTTCATTTAACCCTCAATCACGCTTTTCTAATTATTTAGCTGACTCGGACCGTTTAGTAAATGAATTCTATTTTTGGAGTGTATTAAATGAGGTAATTACGAGAATTGGGGAATCAATTATGCTTGAAACAAGATGAAAATGTGTGGTTCAATCCCCATGTAAATTATATTGCTAAAAAAGGTTTCCTCAACCTGTATTAGTATAGTGGAAAATAAATAGTACTTCGGCTTACAGTGTACCACTGAAAGGTGCCTTCGGAAGATACAGGCTCCTGGCTCAGCCTGTCATTCCTGATACCTCCATATCTTCATTTGTTTATAAACAGTAAGCATAAGGTGAAATCGAAACTGTGAAAGAAATCTTATCCATAAAACAGTTAAGAGCAGCAAGGACACACTTGATGTAATCACTAAGAGTAAGATTAAGAACAGTGGCCTGATTCTAGACAAAAATAACTTGCTCCCGAGCCCTAAAAAAGTAAAGGTCATGGAGCAGAATACAAATAGTGGGCTATATCCACGGCAGCTCAGCATTCTTTGATTGCATCCGGAAGATCGTGGGTATGGACAAAAATAAAACCTGTCAAAAATAAAACCTGTCACTATTGACATAACAGGTTTATGGCAGTTTTCGTTCACATTTCCTCAGGGAAGCGTTTTCATACTACTGTAACATGAGGAATTTTGGAATAAGAGTAGAAAAATACGCCCAACATAAATTACCTGGGGCTATTATGTTCATAATAAAGATTCGGCGGAATGACAGGCTGAGCGCCGCCCAGTAAAACATAAAATGATATTGATTTCATATTGCATATGCTCATAGCATTTCTGTTTAATTGACGATGTCAATTCATGGCAGCTTGGCGCGGCACAGTAGCGCATCCCGCCGATCTAGCCAGAGAAGCCTCATTGAGTGCGCGGCGCGGCACAGTAACGCATCGCGCTACAAACATTTCTGTAAATATTTAAAATGCTTGGTGTGATTTAGTTGGATCAAACGAATAAAATGTGTTTGAAGGGAATGGAAATGTCATCACCAGGTAACAGAAAATTATGAAAGCGTGGCAATGTAACAGTTGCAGTTGAAGTTTCTTTTCGTGCATACCTAATCATCAAATGCAAATTCTGCATTAGTGGTGAGTTGAGTCATATTTTTGTACTCGGTATTGACTTGTCATACGTTGTGCGTTGTATGACCCGCCGCGCACGAAGTGCGCGGCTCCCCCTGTAGCGTCGAAGACGCTACAGTGAAGCGACCGTGGGGGTCACCACGTGATACAAGTATTGACAGCAATAAACCAATTAATAAATTTTCAGCATTGACAAGTCAAACTTAAAAAGTACTTTCTATATCATATTTCTTAACAAAATACACCCCCATTAAATAATTCGTTTATATTTGCCAAGGAAGTAGCTGTTTTGACGCGCACATAATCACGCTTGCTTCACTTCGAAGCAAAAGTACTAGCTAAAAAGAATTATAACTGAAATCGCTTTTAAAGAGATCAAAAGTAAAAATGTTAAAATTCGGATTTCTCCCTGAAGCCTGATTTACCAAGCGCAATATATATAAATTCCTTTGCGCGGCGCCCTTTTCGAGTATCTTCAGCTTCAATTGCATATAATAGAACAAAAAATTATTAGAAAATTGAAATAACAAATAAATTTAATAACAGCAAATAACAAATTGAATAGATTGTGGGTCACAATCAAAATACACAATAAAATTATCATTTAATTGACGATGTCAATCCGTCAAAATCGTTTCTCTGCGAAGCAGAGCAACGATCGACTAGTTCGCGCGTCGCGTCGCGTCGAAGCGGCGAAGTCCTCCAAAATTATTATCATATTTATAACAAGTCAATAAATTCTACTTTTGATTCTTAAATAATTACAACATTGCCAATATTTTTTAATCGTATTTGTAGTATAGCTTCATGGTTACAAAAACCATCATTCCATGCGCGGCGCGGCCAGCATGGTAGTACAGAGCGTTGATTCACGATGTCAATCCTTCGCATCTCGCCGATCTGCATACGAGTGGTTGCGAGAAGCATTATTTGATGCGCGCGCGACCCAGTAGTGCATCGCGCTACAATACAGAGCGCTATTACATATAAACAAATATTTGCAAGATCAAATATTGGCTCAGTAAAAAAAATTGATACATTGTACATGTTTCGTATCCCAAATATCGCGCGCGAAAAGTGGCATGCAATGTATGTCAATAAAAAATATTAAATAATTTTCTGCACTTACTAAGCAATTACCTCGCAAGCGTGCTAAAATATAAATCACTTTATAGTACAGTAAATTTCTTCGAGATTGTTCTAAAAGGGCCCCATACAGTCTTGTTGAAACCAACTTCAATCGATGTATTTTCGTACGCTGATTCCGAATCACCCCCATGACATAGGCAATGGGGTTAAAATGCTCCCCTGACGAGATATTGGCGAAAAACTGTCTCGATCACGTGATATGACCATTGACCGTATAGAGAAGTTAGCCTTACTAGCAGGAACCCGTCTAACCCTAAAGTGGTGTCAAGACTCGAGAGACTAAAATAATTATTACCTATTTAATTCGCGTTTTTGACACCACTTGAGAGTCCAAATTTTGGGCACTAAAATTATTATTCCTTGGCCAATTTTTTATTTTTTCATGCTGATTTGAAGGCCATTAAAGCATTTGACCCAGTCAAAAAAGTTTCAGTTGTATATGTTTTACGGTTTTTGCGGAAAGTCGCGTTAAAGTTGATGCCGTGGTGTCAGTAAAATGGCACGGATATATACACATATATATATCGTCTCGCTTTATATATAGTAAGATTGCATTGAAAATTATCGGCCTGCATCAATATTACCTTTATTTGGAAAAATCTTTGAGAAGATCATTTACAAACGCCTTTATAATTTCTTCACATCTAAAGGTGTACTAACAGACTCACAGTTTGGATTTAGAAAAGGCCATTCTACCACTCATGCTCTACACAAATCTATAGACTCCGTTACAAAGTCTCTGGCTAGCAATAAACATGTATTGGGCATATTCATTGACTTGAGCAAAGCCTTTGACACCCTTGATCACAATATTCTTCTAAGCAAGTTAAATTCCTACGGTATTAGGGGTTCAGCACTTACCTTACTTAAAAGCTATTTGACTAACAGAAAGCAGTATGTTATGTATAACGATGTACCATCAGTAACAATGGACGTGAAATTTGGAGTACCACAAGGGTCAATTCTTGGGCCACTACTCTTCCTACTGTATATGAACGATATAGTAAACTGTTTTTCAGACAGTGAGGTGAAATTTGTACTTTATGCTGATGACACTAATATCTTCATATCAGGACCATCTAGAGAAGCAACATATAAAAAAGCCAACTTAGTACTTAAACATGTCTCGATTTACATGAAATGTAATCTACTTCATATCAACATGTCCAAATGCTGCTACATACATTTTAAACCTGCCTCTGAATATGATGACACCTGTGCGCGGACTAGACCATTTGCTAACCTGCTAGATGAATCTAGATCAATATTCATCGATGGTAAGGTTATCACTAAAGTCAAGGATACCAAATTCTTAGGTGTTGTTATAGATAGTAAGCTAAACTGGATTGCCCACATGCACTACATCCGTAAAAAACTGAGGTCCATGACTGGTGCAATCTGTAGAATCCGGCACTCTATACCTGCTGAACTATACTTGAAAATATATAATGCTCTTTTTGAATCACATCTCAGTTATGGTATAAGTGTTTGGGGTGTTGTCATCAAGGAACGGTCCAATGACAGTCTTTTTATCACTCAGAAGCACTGTATAAGGATCCTTTTTGGTGATCTCGACTCATATCTAGATAAACAATCAACATGTGCAAGAACTAGACCATATGGTATGCAAAGATTAGGCCATAAACATTTTGAAAAGGAGCATACAAAACCCATTTTTAATAGACTAAAAATTCTTACAGTTCAAAACTTGTTCAAGTACCATTGCATTTCAGAATTCTCTAAGATTATCAAGTACCACTGCCCATACTCCCTTTATGAGGCCATCAACATTTCAAACCGTACAACGAGTTTAACGGTTATTCTTCTTAATAAATCAAATACTTTTTTGTTCACTGCAGCCAAACTTTGGAACACTGTTCATAAAAAAATTCTAACCTCAAGCAATTGCCTAGAAACTTCCATTAACTTGATAAAATTGAGAACCAAGGCACTATTATTACAAGTACAGGCTGCTGATTTAAAAGATACTTGGAATCCAAACAATTTTAAATTGCAGTAATCTATTCTTATCGCAGCAGCACACACTTAACACACTTAATATTACTATCATGATTGTATTATAGACTGAAAAGCTCTCAGATCAATTTTGGGCGTTTTTAACCACTTGTTGTAATGTTTTTAATTATTTAATATCTTAACTTAACTAAATTTTTATTCAGATCGAATTAACAAATAATATTTGATAATTTATTTGATAGTTTAGTCTGATATTGATATTGACTATATTGATATTGTTATTATTGAATGAAGTTAACTCCAGACGTACATAATATTACTTCTTTTAACAAAGGGACTTGGAGTATAAACGACCAAGTTAGCATACATTTTCAACCAACCAAGAATTCTGGAGGCAAAGGTGGGTGCGTAAACTTTATGGTCTGTACTCTCCGATCCTGTATCACCCAGGATTCTTTTCGACGTTTTTGGTAAAAGGTATATACCTTCTAGTCAATCTCTTGCTACTCCAAGTCCCCCACGATTTCTAAACTAAAGTTCGTCCTAGTTATATTATATTATATAAAATATATTTTTTGTTTGCTGTAACTGATACTAAATAAAATTGTTGTTTTCCTGAATTGTTGTTTTCCTGAGATTTCTCGTTAGGGTTAAGGTTTCAGCATATGCTTTTGTTAAGAATTGGGTTAGGGTCGTTAAGGTTGGGATCCCGGATCAGATTAAAGGGTTAGGGTTTCGAATAGTCGTTCAGGACCACCTAGAGAGTGGGTTGAAAAAGTCATGCGACAGTCGAGTGTACAGTGATTAATCATCATTCCAATCATTCTCATGGTCGATACAATCACAGCCCAACCAACTATACTTGATCAGACCGATTCACCTACATGTGCATACGCCATCTGGGAGCCGTCAGTTGAGCTTGCTCTCTGACTCGTGGGTTGAAAACATCGTGTACAGTACTTCGTGAGTAGTACAGTACTTCACAACGATAACTCGCCTCCCCAACCAAATCTCTTAAATCATTCCAATTACCTAGCTTGCTAGTTTATTTATTTCTTTTGATTATTATTTTTGTAAATTTATAACCTACCAAAACGCGCACCGAGTTGGACTCATTGACGAATTCTTGGACAAAATATTTTACGAGTATCACCCGTTTATTAAAAGCAACGATCTGGAAGGGTTGACAATTGACATTGTCAATTAATCCTCATGATCTTTTCTCAAGTATAATATACAAATTCTTAGATATTCTGGATAGTTTTTAATATGGGTAACATTAATGAATTGTAATTGATTTAAAAAAAAAAAAAAAAAAAAAGGAAGCAACTCACGGTATCACTCTCATAAGAGACATGTTTCATCATTTACCGGAGTTGCAACCAAATATACACAATAAGGTTTGGTACTTTATCCGTACCTCCCCTTTCATAGAAATAATAGCAAAAATATACACCTATCTTTAAGAGATCAACATCTGATATAAAACATTCGATCAACCAAAATTAAAACAATTTTCCTGTTAATAATTTAACGGCACTCATAAGAGGTCATACTAGGTATAAGTCCAAATGCTGTGTCAGCAACCGTTTTTGTTACTTTCTTTTCTTCTTGACTCCTCACTCCATGAACTGATACCACTATGCTTTTAAGCATAGCAAAGCATATCTTGGTCCTGATGTAGTTGATAACATCTGTGTAGCTCTCCTTTCTCTTCTTTGATATCAATCTAGCAAGACGTTTGTGAAATCTGTCACATTCTGGTGCTGTAGTCCCTGCTGTAGAAAACACTGGAGGAATGAAAGACGCTCTTTCAGTGTTGATGACTCGTGAGTTATACTTAGTTTTTTTTTCTTCTTCATTTCTCTTGTACAACTTGTCCAGGGGAACATTAAGGTTTGATGGTGCATTTGGGTGTGTTATTCTTACATCCATGAAAGTCCTAGCATTCCTGCCATATAATCCAGTTGCAACAATATCTAGCCTTGCTCCGCTGTCAGTAGTAGTTCCTTTGGGATGAAGTTCTGGAGACGTTGGTAAGAGAGCTGGCTCAGTATAAACGTTTCTACATTTAGCCTCACGTAGTAGATCTGCTTCGGTTTCTACAAGCACTGTATGTCTAAAGGAAACATACCCTCCTTTTTTACAAGAAAGGGCATGATCGACGGAGTTTCTTTCTCCACACGCACAGTGTTTAGCAATATCTTGTATAGGCCAGCCATATCGCAAACATATACCATCTCTAAAGTCCTTCTTGTTCAAGCAGTAACCATAAGACTGCATTGGGAGGGCTGACAGCCAGGATGAACTGCCTTTTTGTGTAGCCAGTGAAAACGATCTTTTCTTTGCTGGAGAACTTATTGCGTTTTCTATTCTGAGTCTCTCTGCTGCAAAATCTTTTTCTTTTTCAGCTTTCAGTGCTGCTTTGGTGTTTGCAATAGCTGTGAGGTCAAGTTTGCCTAGATCATGATCTTGGTTATAGATAAGATTAGCCAGAGGTTTTGTGATTTTCTGTGACGCCTCATATTCTCTGTCTGCTGTATGAACAGGATTTTGAATTCCTAAGCCACCGTGTCTAAGAGGTAGTGCGACCATGTCTCTCTCTAGGTCTGTTACTGGGCGATTGAATATAGAGGGAAGAAGTATTGTTCTAATTGCTTCTTCAAGGGGTCTAAACAGCTCTGATATCCCTCCAATTGTTCTTTGAACAAAAGACCATCTATGACTCAACCCTTTAGTGTAAGCAGAATATGCTATTTGAGGTTCTTCTTTGGCAATCTCAGCCAGTTGTTTAACATCTTCAATCCAGGATGAAACTTTATTTTTCACATAAAGGTCTCTGTAGCTTTCTGATCCAATTACAGCCCCAAGGTGTCTGTCTCCGTCCCTCTTTATGTGAACCCCTGAGTCTTTGAAGATAGCATTAGCTGCAGGAAGATTTACTAGGTCCTTGACTATTAACACAGTCTTTGTAGCATTTGGGAAATAACCATACTTTGGTCCTAACTGTTGTAAGGTGTCCCAGAGCTTCTTAAGCTGAAGAAGTTTTCCCCCTGCTGTTCCATCATCTGCAAACCAGGCTTGTTTTGCTAAGGGTAACACATGGTCTTGGTTTCTAGTGATGTCATCCATTAATGGTCTTATTGATATTGCATATTTAGCCATGGCTGCTGGGTCGCCTTGGGTTGAACCATCTTCTCCCTTGATGATTTCAAGCTGTCCCTTTTCATCCACTATGTATAGATCTGTTGAATCTTGATAACAGTTTTGGAGGAAGCAATGAAGAGATGGACACAGTTCTCTTATGTTGTTTAGTGCTACCTTTCTATTGAGGGAGTTAAAAGCATTCTTGGCATCGATCAACAACACTGCTTCGCAGTCTTCGTCCTCAAAAACTGCTTTCATTCCGTGAATAGCAGCTTCTATGCCCGACTCTGTCCCTGAACATGTTTGAAGACTCCCAGCAGCCATTTGGATGTCCAACTTGAGTATTCTTGTGACTGCTTTGGCAACGATTCTTCGAAGGACTTCTCCAATTCCTATAGGTCTTATGGCAGGAACTATAGAGCCAGGCTCTTTGTCAAGGGGTATAAGTCTTCCTGCAACAAACTCTTTTAGGTAGCTAGATGGAGTTTGTTCTGTGCAGAGCTTTTTAGTCAGATCAGCTACTGTCTGGGCAAGCTTATCTGATTCAGTGCTGTGGAATCTTGAGCATATCATATGCTTGAAGATATGGGCATTTATCTTTGTTGGACCTCCTGCCCCATCTAGATCTTTTGCCACTTTCTGAATCAGGTCAGCATCAATACTTTCATAAATTACTTGATCAGGAAGCTCTGATTTGACCTCTAGCATGACCTCCGGATGTTCAGGGCTAGCTTCTGGGTGCTTTTTCTTAAGCTCATCAATGACTGCTTGTGTAAGATTATGTACACCACTGCTAAGTTTTTCTTCATCATTGATGTACTTAAGGGCTTTCTGGACTCGCCCTTGTAGCATCAATCTGCAGAAAGCTTTCTTATGATTCATTACCCTGTCTTTTTGCTTTTTGTCCAGATGAGCCTGAATTTGACGGCATTGTTTCATAATTGCATCAATTTCACCGTCTGCCCACAACTTAAGCCTTTCCTTTAGATATTTGGTGTTCTGCTTGGGTTTCGATTTTGGTGTTGGGCGCTGGAGCATCAAAGGCATGAACACATGGACGAGCTTTAAGGAAAAGGGTTTCCATTTTGTGTTATACGTAAACTCACTGAGAATCCTAGACACCTCCTCAATGTAGTCTTTCCCGGCTCTGCCCCTTGGAACTTCAAATAAATTGCTGCGCCAAGTTATCATCTCAGTATAGACTTCATCTAGTTTTGCTCCTATCTCCTCTTCCCCTATCATCTTGCCCCATCTTATAGATTCTTGAAGTCTGTGTACACATTCTTTGCAATGCCATGGTTCTGTTGACTGGTCCTCAAAAAACTTAAGTTGTTCCTCTTCACTTAGCACACATCGATCATGGAACCATCTGGAACACATACCTTCACAACCAATAGCCTTATCCTTCTCCTTAAGGACTTTTGTACACTTCCCACATAACCATTTGCCTTCAGCATTTTCTGATACTGCATCTTGACCATTACGGATGTCATTCAAGGTCTGAGAGAGGGTGGGGATAACAACTGTTCTCTCAAGTTCATCTTCAGCTGGTACTGCTATGTCTAGCTTGATATCCCTCAACAAGAGGTCGTTGTTGCATTCTGATGACATCAAAGAGAGAAGGATACACTCTCAAATTATTTGTTATATAGTAGTGTTGAAAGTATTAAAATTGTAATTGATTGACATGTAATATTTAGACCTGTGGCCAGTTTCCACAAATAATAAACAACTATGTTTACAAAACACTATACTACAATACCGATGTATCATTTCCGTTACCAGTGTACTGTAGTCTGCCAATTGTAACACATCATTTGGCTGAATGTATCATCTTGTACAAATCATTTGGATTCTGTCTCAACAAACAAGAATTCAATGACGCCCTAGCCCTTAGGTACAACTTTGGAATAAAAGATGCTGCAATAAAATGTGTATGTGGAAGTGACAACTCAATAAACCACTCATTGATATGCAAAAGGGGTGGGTATGTATCTCTCCGCCACAATTCATTGAGAGATGTGATAGCAGAGCTATTAGAAACTGCTGGCTGTAAAGATGTTACCACTGAACCTCTCCTCATTCCTGTCAACGGGAGAGAACTTCCTGCAGGGGCCAACAAAGCAGATGGAGCTAGATTAGATGTTAGTGCTAGGAGTGTGTGGAACCCATTGGAAAGGGCAATTTTAGATGTAAGAGTATTTCATGCTCAAGCTCCTTCCAATAAGGCTCTTGGATCTCCAACCACTATGTACAATAGCCATGAGAGACAGAAAAAGAATTTATACAATAAAAGGATTGTAGAAGTCGAACATGGGACGTTTACACCGATAGTCCTATCAACCACTGGGGGTATGGGAAGGGAAGCAAATAAGTTCTTCAAGAAGTTAGCGGATAAACTATCTAGGAAATCAGGCCAACGATATAGTGAGGCAATGACATTTATTAGGAAGAGAGTAAGATTTGACCTATTGAGAACAACAATCATAGCTCTTAGAGGAGAGAGAGGGTTTAAAAGTAGTAGTGCAGTAAAAATAGCAGAATTAGATATAAATTTGGAGCCAGTTCTTTAAACTGGCTTACTTATACTACTTAAAGGGTGTTCAAGGGTTTTCTATTGAATTTATATTGAATTTTATATAGGGTAATTGTTATATTATGTGTATATTGTTTGAATAATTTCTACTGTTTATTAACTAATAACTCTTGTACTTAATTTTAAACAAAGTTTTTACTGGTGTGCTGAAAGGCTACCCCGAGAAGATAATTAATATTTTGACAGGGTCCCTGTCTTAAACCCCAATGACGATTTTCAGATCCTTCGGATGTCATGTGTAAACCGTTTTCAATACTTTGCCACCTAGCAATTTTATTGCGTGGTGGCTCAACATTTATTCAAGGGTGTGATGGTGTAGTGCAGTGGTGGCTCTGATAATTTGCTTTTGGAAGGCTGCAGGTTCGAGTCCTTTTGTGCCGAATTTAACTTAGCCTGCATAAGGAATATGCAGGCTGATAAGGGCACCATTCAAATGTGGCCGACAATCTTGTAAGGTATCCTTCAATTCCGTTTACATGCACTGGAGTGTACTGTGAACAGTATCAATGGATAAATGAAGTTAGACTGAATCAAACCTCTCACTATGATTAATTCAATCATTAAGATGGTCTTGTTATTATTATTTAAAAAAAGGAAGTCTCATTTTTTTAAAATACCAAAAAATGTCAAACAGTATGTATACAATAAATTAAATGAAGTGATGCAATTGGCAGAGCACAATCGTAAATCCTGAGCAATAAATATCATATATATCCCTCGTAGCTCTTCTCCTCAGGTATCAGGTTGAAGGAGACATTGGATATAGGGGCGGTCCATACCTTCTTTGGATTCCCACGTACACCTCTAACTGCTACTAGCACACTCCTCATTATGTCCATGCTCAGGTTTAATAAAACAAAAGTTAATAAAACAAAAGTTAAATTTATATTCTACGAAATCTGCCCGATGTTAAAAGCTTTAGTGATTCGTATAAGAAACAGCTACTCTCATCTATAACAACAGACCCTAATTATACCGTCGACAATTCATATGACAAATTTTACACTGCAATCATAGTCGACGATAACTAAGTATCTTCTAATTCTTTTAAATCTGAGGCATATATAATTGATGTATCGAAAGGATTTTCCCTTTTTTACCACCTTACCATTTTGATTGATTTTGCACATGACTGACATGTTTTAACTGGAGAAAGGGTTCGCACAGTGGTAGTTTTATAAACCACTTTTAATTTATTGACCTATTATACCTAGTGGTAGTTTTATAGACCACATTTAATTTATTTACTTATTATACTTAGTATTTATTTTTGGTGACTGTATCACCCAGTTTTAACATTTGATAATTTTACAGTTTATTGACGACACATTGACTGAATGTTATTTTATATTCTAATTTATATTCTAGATATTTTATTTATTTTTCAACAGACGACAACTTCCTGTTTTTTCTTCTATATTAGTTACTCATATCTCTTTTACAGACTTTTTTACAAGGACATTGACAGATGATACTCACATTAGGCATTCATTATTGCATCTAAATTATTTCACTTGCATTAGGTTTAGAAATTTATTCTCTGGTTAACAGATTTCAAATGTTTAATTAATTTGTAGTATGACAGTAAGGTATATAAGAAGTTATTTAATTTTGCTTGGGCTATTATATTGACTATTGAGGTTTAATGATGATATGGAATTTGAGTTCTATATAAATTTACACTATGTGGTTGGGGCATTTTGCATAGTAAATATGGTTACTACTCCTATATATCATATTATTTGATTGGTATTCGATTTCTGATTATTTCTCTAGGAATATGATTATTATATCTCAATTTGGCTTTAGGTAGGGTGCCCCGCTAAAAGAACTGGATTCTTCCAGGAAGCATCCCGTGCACAGACCTTGGTCTACATATATATTAAATTATTAACCATTCATTCTGTATGTGCACGAAAATTTATTTCAATCAATTACCAATTATTCAATCAATACATATCATAAATTCTAATATTGGAAACACAATGCAGAATGGATGTCTTAAACTATAATTTTGTTGTCACTAATAATCTATTTACTTTCAAAGTTGAAATTGATGTGCTCAATTGTGCTCCTCTATTCTGCGATCGTGTGTATTTACTATAAACTAGCTAAATGCAATTAGTAAAATTTTCTGGAATCATTAAAGTCGTTTGATTAGTTTATGTGTCAAAGTAATGTCCATGATAATCATATTTTTGGATCCCCGGTGGGCAAAAAATCGTCCCAAAGGCTAAGGCAAACCTGTCAATGTTTCACCATACGAAGTAAGGAGATTTGAACACATACTCAGCCTACAACTCCACCCATGGGACGAGACGTCGTGAGCCTCAAAATATATAGCATATACCCAGTCAGCAAACACTATACACAACATACATACGATACCAAACAATGTATAATGCCATTACTTCATTTAAAAGAAAATATATCTGCTATCTAATTTTTTTAAAATTGAAGAATAAACCTGAAGAGAGGAGAAGGAGAGAGGGGTTTGGGAGAGGTAGAGTAGGAAAACAACAGGATCCTGTGCCGCAGGATTTTAAAATTTGTTGTATGATGATTCGTTTTGTGTCGTCTCTTAGATTAATATAGGTCTGATACCCTTGTCATGGTTTTTTGCAATAACACCGTGGTTTACTCATATGATTATGTTTACTAAATCAACCTACTTCAATGATAATTCATTTGCATCAAAGTTGTAACTGCACCAAAGTTGTTGGTCATATTTAGATTGTAGATCTAACAAAGATTTCTTAAGATTATTCTTGAATATACTGATGGGAGTGGAGAAGTCTATTTCACTTGTTGTGTGTCCTGATGTTACACATCACCTGGCTGTAGTCCTCCTTGGTCTTGGTGACTATCAACACAGCTAGTCTCCTTATGAAACACTTGGCCTCCGGTGCCATTCCTCCTGTATTGTTAAATACTAGGGGGAGTGGGGACGAATGACCCTTTCTCCAATTGTATCTTTAGTAATATTTTGTTAGGCTTATGAGAAATATATTATATAAATTTACACTATGTGGTTGGGGCATTTTGCATAGTAAATATGGTTAATACTCCTATATATCATATTATTTGATTGGTATTTGATTTCTGATTATTTTCCTAGGAATATGATTATTATATCTCAATTTGGCTTTAGGTAGGGTGCCTCGCTAAAAGAACTGGATTCTTCCAGGAAGCATCCCGTGCACAGAGCTTGGTCTACATACATACATGTTACATGGCGAGATCTCCATCCAAAAGGATTAGTCTGCGTCATCTGCGTCATTACTTTGTATTATAATAAAATAATAATAAAATTTGGTAGCTTAAACACAAACTCTAAGCCCAGTGGATAAACCACAAAACTTATGCTCTATTGTGTGAAACAAAGATACTAGATCAAGATAATTATCAAGGAGTGTATGCATAGGACATAAAAAGTTTTGGAACGAAGATGACATGCTTGTGAAGCGAGCTAACAGTCTAATTGCTAATAAGTTCAAAAAGATCATGACATTAGGTTGCATCCTAAACAGTTTAAGCAAATAACATAAAGTTATTATATTGTCAATTAATCGCTCATGCCATAACTTTTCTTAAACAGGTGAGTTTTTAATAATGTTTTGAACAGATCAACATCGGAACAAGTCTTAATTTCAATTGGTAGTTGGTTCCAGATTTTCGGAGCAACAGTCTGAAACGCTCTTGGGTGTGATCTTGTAGATCCGACGGGTAGGTGTAAGGAGGAAGTTCTTCTGCTACTCGAACTAACAAATGTTACTAGATCACACAGATATGCAGGAGCAACACCATTGACTGCTTTGAAAATCAGTAAGCATAACTTAAACTCAATCCTCTCCTTCACCTTGAGCCAATGAAGGGATTTGAGCTTCTCCTCGACTGAGTCTCTCTTCTTTAATCCAAAAACCAGACGGCATGCTCGGTTCTGAATGTTCTGCAGCTGCGTAATTGAGGCTTGACTACAACCGTAGTAAAGTGCATTGCAGTAGTCAAGCGATGAGATTACAATTGCTTGAGTCAGTGTTCCCATCTGTTTGGTTGTGAGGAAAGTTTTCATCTTAGCAAGGTCTCTTAGTTTCAGAAAACACGATGTTTTAAGTTGCTTGATTTGCTCACCAAAGTTTAGTTGAGAGTCGAGACGAAATCCGAGGTTCTTTGCAACAGGTGACAGCCTGACACACGTCTCAGAGTTAACAAACACGCCCCCTATGGACAGCTGCTGGAGAACAAGCGGTGTCCCAAAGACAAGAATCTCAGTTTTTCCTGCATTGAGCTGTAGATAATGTTTTTTCATCCAGTCATTAATTTCTTGGAAACATTTGGGAACATCGTTGATAAGGACGGTGGGCTCCTCGTTTGGCTTGAAACTTTTATACAGCTGATGATCGTCGGCGTAACCCTGGATGGAGAAGTTCAAATCATGTGCTGCTGAGTACAAAGAGCGAATGTAGATGTTGAACAGGACCGGACCCAGCACAGAGCCTTGTGGGACTCCAAACTTAATCACTATCTCATAAGATTCCTCATTTCCAACTTTAATCGTTTGACATCTACCTGTGAGGAAGCTGCTGAACCATTTCCAAGCTGTCCCTGTTATTCCCAACTCATTTCTGAGGATGTTCAGTAGTTTGCAGTGGTCAACTGTATCAAAAGCTGCGCTGAGATCTAGGAGAAGAACAACAGTTGCCTTGCTTTCTGTAGATGCAATGAGTAGATCGTTAATGTTATGAATCGTTGTGACAAGGTAAACGCAAGACTAAAAGCTAAAAGCTAAACCAAAACCAAAACCCAGGTAGTCATCCTGAATAGTATATCGGTTAATCATACAATAAATTACTAGAATATATAACATCCCGTTCAACTAAAAAGTGTTAAAATAATATAGATTTAATAATTTAACTGAATTCGTAAAAAAAATGTGATATAAATCAATCGTACAAAATTTAAAATGTTTGAAAACGTGGTCAAAATGAAATCTACAAAATTGTTAAGTGAACTCACGTGAAAATGTTGAAACGTGTTGCGCTCGCTACACGATTTAAAACTTAGCGCATTCCGTTTAAAACAAAAAATAACGTGTTATTCTTCAAAACTTAAACGTGACAGGGAATATTTATAACTTTATGTTTGATCTGGATAATTTAACTGGATTAATGTGTGGTTAGATTTACACATTCAAAATAAAACAACTGTCATAAAATGTGATAATGAAACGTGTTTTATGTTCCTCCCAGTTTGCGGTAACTTAGCCTGTCTGGTGGTTTACTATCACGTGCAAAGTTTGCTGGCAGAAGCAAATTAGGTTTTTGCAATTCATGCTCTCTAACAATATTAGGTTTTATAGTGCTACGGTTAATTTCTATGGCAAGCTCACGTGGTTTAAGTACGGGTTGTGCAGTGATTATAGGTTCAACGGCTGCCTTATGGTCAGGCTCAGGGGGTAGATTTGGATTATTACCAACTATAATCGAAGTTTCCGGATCTTTACTCATAGGTAAGCTAGCTGTCTTCTCGAAATCACCATCAATAGCTGTAGAACTCTGCTCATCTCTTATCTCCAGCTCAACTCTCGGTGTATCCGGATCTGTTTGTTGCAACGGCTCTGACACAACAGATCTCTTGATCACTTGGTCCAAATGCTTGCGGTAGACTCCATCAGGTGTCTTGATCAGTAGCACTTTGGTACCTTCCTTACCCTCGATAACACCGTTTCTCCAGCACTTCTTGTTCTCATCATAGAACGATATAGTGTCATCAATCTTCAGATCACGAAGTCTCGATTCAGCAATCGTGTTCTGATCGTTTAAAGCAACTTTGGCAAACTTACTACTCGAACTCGGGTGTAGAAAACTCAAGGCGTTTCTCGTCCGTCGTTTCATCATCGCAACTGCAGGCTCTACTCCGGTAGTGGTGTGTGGTGTGTTGCGGTAGTTTAGCAGCCAATCAGCCAGGTTACACATAACGTCAGGGTTTTTCAAGATCATCCGTTTCATAGCTCTTTTAAACAGTCCGACTGCAACTTCTGCTTGTCCATTACTTGCAGGTGAGTAAGCAGGAATAAGCACGTGTCGAATCTGGTTATTGTTCGTGAATACTTTAAACTCTTCTGAAGTTAAACTCGATCCATTGTCTGATACTAGTATCTTGGGTAGTCCCCAACGGCTAAAGATGTCTCGTAACTCTTGAATCACTCTCTTACTTGTAATGTTCGTCATTCTAACAACTTCTAACCATTTTGAATACGAACAGATAACTATCAGCCACATAGATCCAAGAAAGGGTCCACAGAAATCTAGATGAATCCGCTCCCAAGCCTCCATAGTTTTAGCCCATGGGTGTGGTGTAGATCTAGCGGGTTTCTTCTGGTTTAGTTGACATGGTTCACATAGTTTAACCATTTTCTCGATCTCAGCATCCATGTTTGGCCAATAAACATAGCCTCTCGCTAGTGCTTTGGTCTGTGAAATGCCCATGTGTGTTGCATGAAGCATTGAAAGCACGCTCTTTCTCATACTCTCTGGAATAACAACTCGAGATCCCCAGACAATACAGTTTTGGTCTACTGACAACTCGTTTCGACGTGTGTAAAACGGTTTCAGCTCGACATCAACAGGGGGTTTCTCGTTCCAGCCGTCTTTAACAAACTGTAACACTCGACCAAGTGTCTTGTCTCTTCTCGTGTGACTAGCTATTAACTCAGCGTCAATCAAAGGTTTGTCATCACCGAAGTAGTGCACGCTGAAAACAGTATCTAGAGGTTTCATTTCAAACTCCTCTGTTAACTCGTCATCAAACTCTCTCGTCTCTGCCGATGTGTCTAAAGGCAGTGGAAAACGGGAACATAGATCAGCATTACAATGTTTACCAGTGGGTCGAAACTGGATCTTGTAAGTGTAACCGCTTAGGAACAATGACCATCGTTGTAAACGACCTGCCACCATGCTAGGAATCCCACGACTAGGGTGAAAGATAGATTCCAGCGGCTTGTGGTCTGTAACTAGGGTAAATGGTCGTCCAAAAAGATAACGGTGCAGTCTCTTAGTCGCCCAAACTATTGCCAATGCTTCTTTTTCTATCATGGAATAGTTTCTCTCAGATTTCGTCAGAGTTCGAGATATATACTCGATCGGTCGCTCTGTTCCATTTTCATCAATATGTGACATAACAGCTCCTAAACCAACGGATGAAGCGTCCGTGTCAAGCTTTAACTCCAGCTCAGGGTTGTAGACTGTCAGAACCAAGTCAGACGATAACAGTGCTTTTAACTCATCAAAAGCTCTCTTTTCTCTATCTCCAAAGTGGAAAATACTGTCAGCGGGTCTTAAACGGTTAAGTGGTTCAACAACTGTTGACATGTTGGGAATAAAACGTGAATAGTACTGTGCACCACCAAGAAATGATATCATCTCCGCTCTAGTAGTAGGATACGGTGCTCTCACTATGGTTTCAACTTTCGAATTCAGCGGTCTTATCCCGTCAGCAGATACTTCATGGCCTAGAAATGTCACCTTAGGCTCCATGAAAACACACTTGTCTAGCCGGCATTTGTAGCCTTCATTCTCTAGTGCTGTAATCACCGTTCTCACGTTCTTCATGTGACTCTCATCATCAGGTCCAGTTATTAGAATGTCGTCAACACGCCATGCTGTGTTCTCTGTCTTTCTCAAGGTATCATCAATCTTGCGTTCAAATATCGGTCCGGCAGATGAAATACCGAATGGTAGAGAAGTAGGACTGAACAATCCTTTGTGTGTGTTCAAAGTCACAATCTTTTGGTCACATTCTCTCAACTTCAAACTATTATAAGCGGCTCTGATATCCAGCTTAGTAAACAGTTTACCTCCGACAATCTTACTCAAGCAATCTTCTATCGTAGGAAGTGGGTAAATAGCTGTGTCGAGATTAGGATTTACAGTAGTCTTGTAGTCACCACATATGCGAATCGTACCATCCGCTTTCATGACAGGAACTATGGGTGAAGCCCAGTCTGAGTGCTCTGTTGGAATCAGCTGTCCATTCTTCACTAACTCGTCTATGGCTTTCCCAACCTTGTCTACGATGGCAAATGGGACCTGCCTTGCCTTGCAAAACTTTGCTCTCGCATCAGGCTTAAATTGTAGACAAGCTTCGAATCCTTTAACAGTTCCAACACCAGGATTGAATACAGGACTGCGGAGTATCTCACTAACAAATTCATCTCTCTGAAACTTGGAGACAGCGTAAGATTGCTCAACATCAACAAGTCCTATCATATGATCCAACCAGTCTTTACCAAACATCTGGATGATCCACTCTCGACCTAGGAGTGTGGGAAACCGACAATTGACAACATATAGTGGTAAAATCCATTTCTTGCCGCTAAATTCAACGTTTACAAGGGCCTTGCAGTCAATGCTTTCACAATTAAAATTAGCTACTCGCAATTTCTGGGAACATGGAACAATCTGGCAATCAGTTAGTCCTAGTCTAGCAAAATCAGACTTACTTATACAGCTTAAAGATGAACCAGTATCTAACTCCATTTTCGAAATCTTATCATTAATCTTAACTTTAAGAAATGGTTTCTGATTACAATCAATACAACTGGATAAATTACTAACAACTGATGCAGGAAGAGTACCATCGGGAACAGGAATCTGGACAGGATCAGCCGTCTCCACGCAGTACAACGTGTTCTCCAACTCTTGGTGTGTGTAACCATAATCAGCAGCGCAAGCGTTGCCATCATCATGATCACCAATCCCTTCAACACAATGGGATTGCTTCTTAGCTGAACGACAGTTCTTTGCGATATGTCCGGGTTTGCGACAGTTTCTGCAACGAACTTTGCAGTTTTTCGCAACATGACCACGAACAGTACAACGTGAACAAACAATGCTAAGGTCGGCCTTCTGATGGAACTTAGAGTTTTGAGGTTTTTGAAACTTCCCGGGTTTTTGAACATAGTGTGTTGTGACTGACATTGAACTTTGCAGAGCGTTCTCCTTCGTCTGAGCTTTATCGAACAGGCTGGCAGACGTGTCGTTGGTAGCAGATTCTGATATGAGTTCAGCACGTATCCTATCAGAGGATAGTCCAGCCACAAAACGTGTACGCACCATTAAATCAAACAAATCACCAAACTGACAAACATTAGCAGCTTCCTTCAATCGTGACATAAAAGTACATAAGGATTCACCAGCAATCTGATTCAACGTCATAAACTTCTGCTGTTGAGCTACAATGTTTGTTTTGGGTGATAACCGATCAACAAGAGTTTTTCTCAGGGTAGCGTAGTCAGTGTCTTTAATTTCAGCAGGAAATGTAAATGCACGCAACTTCTTCAACGCGTCATGCCCCAGATTGACTGTTAACAGTGTTCTCATTAGATCTGCAACTTTAGAAGTTTTTTCGTTTGCGTCATCTGGTAATTTATCTGCGTGTGCGAAAATGAACACAGAAGCGGCGTTTTCGAAGATTTCCAGCCACTCTCTGACACAATCGTGTTCCTTGGATAAGCGTAAGTTCGAAACCAGACTCGTCGCCATTGTTATGAATCGTTGTGACAAGGTAAGCAAGACTAAAAGCTAAAAGCTAAACCAAAACCAAAACCCAGGTAGTCATCCTGAATAGTATATCGGTTAATCATACAATAAATTACTAGAATATATAACAGTTAACAACTCTCACAAGCAGAGTCTCGGTGCTGTGTTTTGATTTGTATCCAGACTGCTGTGGGATGTTCAGGTTGTTGTTTTCGAGATGTTCATTTAGACGCCTGAGGACTACTCTTTCTATCAACTTGCCCACAAAACTTCGGCGGGTAATATTTCTCCATCCTTTTCGATCTGCAGCCAATCTTCTCATACAATCAATCGTGAGTCCATTACGATCCAATCTCTGCTCATCATCTTCAATAAATACATCATTTAAGCTCTTCCTAGGCCTGCCTCTTGATCGTTTCCCATGCTTGGGTTTCCATTCAAGTAGATAGTTAGGTAACCGATCTTCAGGCATTCTACTGACATGTCCAAACCAACGTAGCCGTTTTGTTGCTATTATGTCAGTAAGAGCAGTTATTGAAGCCCTTCTTAAAACATCTTCATTTCTTACTCGATGGAACCACCTCACTCTCAGGATTCTGCGTAAGCAGTACTGATGGAAAGACTCTAATCTTCTTGTCTGCACTTGAGTCGTGTTCCATATCTCACTTCCATAGGTCAGAATGGTAAGAACAGCTGCGATGTAGATTCGCACTTTGTTGTTAATGCTTATGTTCTTATTCTTCCAAATGTTATTGAGTTGGTTAAAAGCTCCGGTTGCTTTTCCAATCCTGACACTTATTTCCTTATCGATCTTGCCATCCGATGTAATTTTGGCACCCAAATAAGTGAATTGAGTGACCTGCTTTGCAGAGTTTCCATCGACAGTAATATCTATGGTCCTATTCTCTGGGAGTGGGTGCTGCGATGTATCTTTCCCAATTACCATGATCTCTGTTTTCTTTGCGTTCATCTTTAAACCCCCAAGCCCACAGTATTTCGCAATATTGTCCGTTGTTTCTTGCAGTCCCTCGACAGTGTCATCCATGCCTGCTATGTCATCAGCATAGTCCAAATCAATGACACATTTTTCCGGTTGTCTGGAACTTTGTCTGTACTGAAGAGTAAAACCACGCGATATATTTTTAAACTTCTCGGCAAGTTCTAATCCCCAGTTAAGTACAAGGTTGAAAATGGGGGGCCCTTGCACATCACCTTGTCCAGTCCCTGAATCGACATCAAACCATCTTGTCAATTCCCCATTGACACGAACTGCACTTTCAGTTGCTCTAAAGAACGCTTTGAAAACATTGATGTATTTTGTTGGAAGACCATAATGTTCAAAAGCTTTCCAAATAAAGTCACGATTGATTGAATCAAAAGCAGCTTTAAAATCAATAAAGTTTATATACAAAGGGACGTTGAATTCTATACAATTGTGTATTATACAATGAAGGGAGTATAGCTGATCTATACAAGAACGGTTTCTCCTGAAACCACACTGATTTTCTCTAAGTAACTTTTCAAGCCCATTACTTAGTCTTTTTAACAACACGATTTGAAATAACTTCGATACTGTGGAGCGTAGAGTTATCCCTCTGTTGTTGTTGCAATATGTGAGGTCCCCTTTCTTTGGGATGATGGTGATGATTCCTTTCCTCCAATCAGTAGGAATATCCTCACTTTTCCATAAAGTTTCAAACAAATCTTTTAACCAAGGCAGAAGTCCAGGAGAACCGTACTTTAACTGCTCATTTGAAATTTCATCAATTCCAACACTTTTGTAGTTCTTCAACTTCTTGATAGCTTCCTCAATTTCAAACAAGGACGGTGGCTCATCATCATTACTAAGATATTCAAAAGAAAGTACCTTTTCGTCCTCATCCAATAGAGAGAAATCCACCGCATCTGCTGCTGGCGTTAAGAGTTCTTCAAAATATTCGGCCCAGCGATGTGACTGAGCTTCGGGATCTGATATAAGTGTCCCATTCTTATCCCGCACTGTCGCAGATCTGTTTACTCTCTTGTTTGTAAGGGATTTTATTTTCTGCCAAACATCTCTTTGTTGACCCTGCTTGGCAGCCTCTTCCAATTCCTCAGATACTCTAACAGCCCAGGCATTATCATCTCTTTTACAGTTCTGCCTAACAAGACCGTTAATCTGCGAGTACTTAGCACGATTCTCAGCAGTACTAGGTTTCTTTTTAATCTCACCTCGTTCTTTTAGGAGATTCTTAGTATCCTTTGAGAGATGTTCTGTTCTCTTTTTCCGGCCCCTTTCACCCAGAACTTCAAACGAGATATCAGTTATAATGTCTCTCAATTTCTTCCATTGTTCTTCTAAAGGAGAGTTTCCAAGCTCCTGATCGTTGGTATAGTATTTTTCAGCTATTTTGTTACTATATTCCTGGCTCTTAGATCTATCACGCAAGTTCTCTAAAGCAGGCTGTCTTACACGCTTCTTTCTTTTCTGTGGACACTTAAGCTTAATAGATACATATCCTCTTACCAGGTAGTGAGTAGTATTTATATCTGCTCCTCTCATGCTCCTGACATCAAGCAATGAATGGCTCCATCTCGTTGAAATACAAATATGGTCAATTTGAGTGACGGTGTTACCATTTGGGGATCTCCATGTTGTCTTGTAGATATCCTTGTGTTCAAAAAGTGTGCCTCCGATAGTCAGCTGGTGCATAGTACAGAAATCTAGCATCCGTTTTCCGTTATCATTGGATTCTGTGTGATATGAGTGTTTTCCTATAACACCAGGGTGAGCATCAGTGTCCCTTCCAACACGTGCATTAAAATCTCCTAAAACTATTTTTATATCATGAGCAGGTAGTCCCGATTGAACATCATTCAATTCCTTGTAGAATGAGTCTTTTAAACTGATCTCTGCATCCTCAGTTGGAGCATATACCACTGTAACACTAATGTTGATGTGTTTGCTATGTAAACGGGCAGTCATAACCCGTCCTGATACAGGGGTGTATGATATGAGAGTATTCTTCATCTTTTTGGACAGTACAACACCGACTCCTTCTCTCCGTACCCCATTATTCCTGCCAGAATACACCAAAACAGCCCCATTTCCCAAAGTCTGAGTTCCCGATCCAGCCATATGTGTTTCAGTTACCCCAAGGAGCTCTAGTCCATAATCATCAAACCCTTTTCCCAATTGATACATTTTGCTGGAATTGCTGACAAGAGAAGTAACATTCCATGTACTGATACAGAGAGGATTCTTTACTATATTTACAGGATTAGACATACTTGACTGTCTGTTTACAAATGATAAATCTGATGAAGGAATTCTGTATTTACAGTGTTTACGTCGGCTCTTACGGGAGTTGCAAACAGACATCAAGCTACTAGGGTCCTTTCGGCTTTGCCTAGTCGCCGTCATCACTCCACCTGCGCCTCCACGTATAATACTATTGAATGACACTGTAGACGTTTCTGTAGCGGTTTGATTTAAGGTGGATGGTTTGCCGGACCTTCGCACCCGATCCAGAGGCAGCACCGACATCGAAATGTAAGCCCTCCGTCCGGACACCAGCATGCTGGTGGTTAGATTCGATACGTAAAATTAAAGCATGCAGAGCTTCTGAAGCCCTTAGGGAATCAAAATTGAACCGTAAGTGATCATGTTTGAGACAAGATCACCAAGCAAATGCTCGATTACACAGGGCAACCAAGACTTGGACAAAATGGTGAACCGTAGGTGACACACAGATGACCCTGCCACAAGACAGCATCACCGAGCATCACCCAGCAATTGCATCCTCTCGCCGCCACAGCAACCGACCCCCCAGTGATATAGCACTGACAGGCAATTAACGGTTTTATGGTGTTACCACTCCCAGGTGATCTGTGCTAACAGACTCGGACCAGATGCGATGGGGAGCAATTATTAACCATTCATTCTGTATGTGCACGAAAATTTATTTCAATCAATATATAATATATATATATATATAATGAAATTACAGAACTATAGTTAGGGGTTGTTGCCAGATGGAATTTTGTCCAAATCATTCCAAGACCTGCATTTAGTCTAATAAGTTCAAATATATGGTGTCACTGCAACACTATATTTTTTGCTTTGCTAAAGAATTATGGTGCATTCCTTGTTGTATTATTAAGTGTTAGCCTCAATTTCTGTAATGGTCTTGTGTCTCATTTTAATTTGTTTGGAAATGGAAAGAAAGATATTGTGATAAGGCATGTGAGGACGCAAATAAGATTTGCAGTGTTAAGAACAATGCTCATTGCTCTATGAGGTTACAGAGGCAAGAAAATGGACAAGAAACATGAGACCCCTCTATCAGAAGTCTCTTACAACCTCATCCCTGTCCCTATTATGGAGTAGATTCCGTTACCTGTGTATTGTGCTCTGCCAATTGCATCACTTGATTTAATTGAATGTATATATCTCTATTATAATTCAAAGAATTATTTCTGTCTCTATGTATGACCGCCCACGTGCGCAAATTCGGCAAATAGCAAAAGGTTGCAAAGTAACCATGGTAACGGTTTCGTTACACGCACGTGCACGTGCAAAGATTGTTAAAACAGCATTTTTATCAGTTTTGTTGATATTACGTTGTGTTTAGTGCAAGCAACATTTTAATTGGCTGTATCTTCGGTTGTGTAGGATATTTTGACGCGATTTAAACTCACTAACAAAAAATACTATTAGCTTCCTCCCTGTGACCACGGGTTTTCTAGTATAGTTATAATTCAAAGAATTATCTTTGTACGACCGCCCACGTGCAAATCAGATGAGAAATAGGAAGTTGCATAGTAACCATGGTAATGGTGTTGAAACGCGCACATGCAATGATTGTTTTAACGTCATCTTTATCGGTTTTGTGGTAATTACGTTGTGTTCTGTGCGAGCTACATTTTAATGGGCTGTATACTCGGTTGTGACGGATATTTTTTGATGCTATAAAAACTGACTACCAAAGAATATTATTACCTTCCTCCCTGTGATAACGGGCTTTCTAGTATTGTTATAAACTTCTTCTTTGGTCGAAGCAAAAAAAATTGTAATTTGTTTAATTCAGAAAATTGTTAGTCATATTCTCTTAACCCTCATTTTGTAGAATGGTAGACATCTTAATGATAAAAGCTGATGATCCTAAAGTCTTATCCCAATACCACAAACAGAAGCTCGAATTCCATTTTCAACAAAAGAGTGACAATGATTTTGTCAGGTTTTTACTCGACACAGCTGTGAGAGTTATTTCTATAGGTAACTTATTAGAATTTTAGTTGTTAACTTTTAAATTACGCAATTTTTTCTGTTCTATAGAAATGAATAGTGAAACTGATTTAAAATGCGAAAACTGGTATAAACAATGATTATGTTTTGATGGAAATTAAATTTTAAAAACATAACAGTGAACATTGCATCTTGCTTACTTAACATATAATCTCAGTGCAACATTTAGCACCTGTTCTAGAGGCTGTCTCAACCGCTGGATCAGAACAAACTGATCAAAATGTCTCAAATCACTACATATCAGGTATACTACCATAGTCTATCATTAGGTATTTCTTGCTTTTAAGATACAACGTTCCATCCCCCTATTGGTTTGACTTTGGAATTTGGGTTTCCTGTCCATATTTCCTTGTGAAATACCTTTAGCCAATTAATACATTATTCCCTCATGATTTCATTATCTTCAGATTTCAACCTAGATAGTGTAATGAATATGGAGATCGAAACACCCAAACGAATGAACATCACACCGTAAGTAACTAGGATAGAAAGTTAGTAAAATTTACTAGCCTTAAACTCCATAATTTACATAGTGTGCAACTTGAGATTGAAAAACAATGTGATTTGTTTGCCAATAGTTAATTTAAAAATCGCGAAACAGTATTGAACCAAGGTTTTATTGTGTATCAAGCTTCAACTGATGGCCAACTGCAATTTGTGAAACAGTTTGTTTTGCATTTCATATTATTTGTCAAATTGGTCGATGCATTACTATGATTATTTGACTCTGCCTTACTCCAATTTGTAACTTACGTTTTATCCCTAGATCAAACACATCAGAGGAAACATCAAACCTAGACGTAGAATCCCTAACAAACAACTCAATCGCACCGTCACCAGCCTTCAATGTCAACTCTCTGGGATCAGCGCTGAAAAGCTTCGCTCCACCCACCAGCGCATTCCAAACTGCGCTGTCCAGTGCCACACCAGTCCAGGCGCTAAATAACGGCTACACGATAGCATCCTCCCAGTCACATCACAGTTCGTTGAACGCTTCACTGAATAACATGTCAGCCTCGTCGTCACCTATTTTACAGAATGTTCCTGTTGCATTCAGTTCTCCTGTTCCCAAAGTGGATCCTATCCAGCTTGAAGCTGCTTCTTCTTTTCTAGAATTTGATAAAACTATCTCCGCTCTTCAGAAGGAGTTAGATTCAGTCTCCCAGTCCTTGGTCTCAGAATCTGACAAAGGGCCAACACCTCCACCAACTGCCTTCGATCCCAGTAATCTTAATAACCTTGCTATCATAAAACGGCTTCAGGAAAACTTCAAGGATACTTCCGATTTAACACCACAATCTGGAAAAGAGCTTGACTTGATAAAAACGATCCAGGAAACGATTGCAAACAGGGCAAAAACAGAGGACGTTGTAAAAATTAAAGAAGAAATGGAGGTCATGCCTTCTCTAGCGATATTCCGTGATTCAGACACCAGGCAGACAACAGACCGCTTACAACAGCTGATGAGTTCTCTCAATAACACCAGTCCCCAAACCACTGCAACCTCAGCTGCAGCTCCCTGCTTCACCCCTCCCGGCGCAGGATTACACCAAGTGCCAAACAGCACAGCACTCACCCAGATAACATCGCTAGCACCCACCACTATGACCACAGGGGTGTCACTTAGTCAGCTCACCTCAGGGGTGGCGTCACCTGGGCCATCACTCTCACCGGGTCTGAAAAGCGCTCAAAAGAAGAATGGAAATCCCCTGTCTATGCTACATCTTCAGGGAAACGGGGGTGTAGTCGATCAAGCCGCAATACTGAGCGTTCTTTACAATGATAGAAACCCTAACCAAGCCTCGTAAGTGTATAACTCTTATTATTTATATTTCAGAACCCTAGAGATGAGTCTTGATGTACTATGTAATTTGTAAAAAGTAGATTCAAACTTAAATTCTTATTCATTCTTAAACTCTGTAGTCATGTCCTGAAATATTTTGTCCACTTTCTTTCCTCTCTCTCTCTCTCTCGTTATAATAAGTGACGTAATGGTGTTAGCAAATACCTGCATTATATATTAGTATTGCTGGAGCACTAGATAACAGATTCCGTAGTGTCATGTAATTGAAGTGCGATAACACTTCGTATAGGCTGTGGTTCACACTAGATAGAATGCGGGAGTTACAGCGGACTGGGCTGAACTCACTGAGTACCAGTCTGCGGTGAACTCCATAATACTGAAAAGTATCGTGGAAATGTTATGATATTGACTATTGAGTATGTTATTATGTTAAGATAGGTACAAATAGTGGGTTGCAAGATTATTGGAAATTTCAATGAAAGAATTTATTCAACCTGACATATGTTAATACCATACGGTCACAATATTAACGATGGTTCTTCTTCTTCAGACCGGACAATATGAAGCTAAAGTCGGCCGCCAGATCAAGTCCCAACAGTAAGTTACATGTTCTGTGATTTTATTCATCCTATTTAGATATTTCAGAATTTAATTTCAGTGTCTTTTGTTATATTAATCAATGATCATCTATTTCAATAACTAATCAAACTAATACCATCAAAATCAATATATGTACATGTTTTTTGTTTTAATCACTAAACTCCAAACTCAATGTTTACTTTTAAAGAATGGTTGAGGAATCCACTGATTTGAGGAATTGTTATATTAAATCGTACTACATATTAAATTTCACTATTTAAACTATTGATACTTACTTCTACACGTAACAAATAATCATTAATAATTAGTAATTTAATACTGATTTTATTAATTTTTGGTCGGGCAAGTTTCCTGTCAATTTGTTGTTAAGAGTCCCGATCATCGATAATTTACAGTAGACAATTCAACTCTTTGTTTTGATATCAATAATTTTCCCTTACATTGTTATTCATAGTATTATTTTCATTATTGCTTGTCGCTGGGTACAACCCAGATGACGTAATCTGCTATTTTTAGTATTTTACTACGGATCCCAACTTTAACACTTCTATGAAAAAATGTGACCTGAACTTATGTAGTGAAATAGACTAAACGTGAACGCGCTATTTTTGTGATCTATCCAGTTATAAATCCAACATAGACTTCGAACAAAAGTCCACCTTTCTATATTTGTTTTTCCCAATCCTATATGACATCTGTGGATAAACCAGACTGCTTATCTTTTACTGCCAACAAGGCTCCCTCTGGCACTTTCCTTCGCCAAGACAAATATTTGAGGAATTTGTATTCTACCTGCTAAAATTCCTACTTTTATAAACGCTCTGCGATTACTGTATGTGGTAAACTTGATCGGACTAAGTTCAACGACACATTCCATTCACTCTACCCCACACCTCTCTCTCTCTGTCTCTCTCTCTCTCTCTCTCTCTCTCTCTGTCTCTCCCCTGCTCACTTGATTTAAAATACTAATTAAATGGAGCCTCAACCCGGCAACACCATCCTGATAAGACTATATAATTCCTGACAATTCATTGGTTCAAAATTAATCACGTGACTTGTTACGAGTTCCCTAGTTGGCCAGATGGCGGTCATGTGACTTCGCCGTGGTTTTTTACTGGTTCAACTGATTTATTTAGCGATAAGACTATATTACTATGAACTTTAGCAAGGATCAAATTTCAAGGTACGCTACGCATTCTTTCTAATTTTTGTCACTAAATCACTGTCTCGTGTTTTATCAACCTTTCTCGACTAATCGTTTAGCCAAAATCTCCCGATATAGAACAACACAATATAATATATAATAACTGTAACCCCACCACCACCAACATTATAATAACGTATGCGCATTATAATAACACCGCTCACCTGCAATAACCTGAATAATATGTGGGACTGTACTTCAGGGCCCCTTGGAGTTGAGATAAAGTCATTAGGAGAGAAAGGCATATTATTAGTCATTACCAAGACTGCCAAGTTAGACCATTCGACCACCCACCCTCCACCATTTATCACACAAACCCTGATAGTATGTCGCCAGTTGTAGAGAGAGCATTCCAACTGTACATATGGTACGTTTAATTTTAACTGTTACTTTATCGTTCCCCATCCCTCCGTGACTCTAGAGAGAGAGAGAGTGAGAGAGAGAGAGAGAGAGAAATGTTTAAAATTACTAAACGAATTACTACTATAGTCCCGTGGTTGGCACTGATTGGTCCTGGTAAACCACGTGGTTGAAATTCGCCATTTTGATTGGTTGAGCTCATAGACGGAGTGGTTATCTGGAAACTTCGCACCCTCCAGTTAATTAGGTTTATATACCAGCTCCTTCATAAATAATCCTGTTAAAAGATAGGCAGTGAAAACGTGCACAGAGTTCTGCGAAATGACTAGTTCATCTCTGCCTCGGGATGGTTGGCAGGTTTATTGAACTAAGAGAGATAAGCGGCGTGGTATTAAGAGCGTTAGTTGTAATTTCCAGATTTACCGTCGTCGGGCGGAGAGCTCACAGTAACTGGAAAGAAGATAAGGTAAACGATCACTCTGTGATTGATAGCAGCGGTACTTTTTGCAGCTCCTTTATAAATCTAATCATTTAGTGTGAGTCAATTGGATGAAATCACGATTAGGAGGTCCAACTAACGTAGTCCATCTAATTGGAACAGCTTTGTCATTTAAACCAACCCTTTGATGGCATCATTTTACCATTTACATTAGATTTAGATACTGGGATAGAGCTAACAATAATGCCATCATTTTACCACTCACATCAGAGCAAGATACTGAGATAGAGCTAACAATAATGCCATCATTTTACCACTCACATCAGAGCAAGATACTGAGATAGAGCTAACAATAATGCCATCATTTTACCACTCACATCAGATTTAAATACTTAGATAGAGCACTGAGAATGAGCTGTTTAGTAGTGCCCGCCAGCAGAGATTAAACCCTCTTGTTAACACGATTTATAGTCGAAGAGCGTTAGAATAAGTGGGTGGTCGTAACTAGTACTTTGTAATGCAGGTAGTACTTGGAAATATTGGAACTTTCTGACTACCGATCAAGGTATTCTGGGTAATTTACATATTAAACCATCATCAGTAAGTTTTCTTAAGGATCGAGTCGGAGTATCGTAGACTGTAGAATAATAGTGTAATTCGTAGGAAATCTCAGCTATACCGGAAAGGAAAGAGCTTAATAATCCGCAAGGGTTGGCTGTTACTAAAATACTAGTAGCCGGTTGTAAGTTGTTACTAAAATACTAGTACCCGGTACGGTCTGTTGATAACAGACAAATTACTTATCACGATTGTTTTATATACACCGTATTGCAGTATATTGTTCGGTATTATACCCACACTATCTTTTCCTGGTCGTCATTTCAGTCACACAGTTTCCATGACTTAATAGCTATTTTTAGAATCTCCCTCTCTGGTATTTATCATTTGTTCGAGGAACTGGTTAGATTTACCTGTGGTCGCCGAGCTTTAGCTAAAGTGTTCTGAAACTTGTCGGCCACTTAAACCAATGCGAGTGTGATTAACCAATCAGGAGTCACCGTGCTGGCAGGAAGCCGATCAGGTGTTAGAATTGCTGCCACGTGTCAGAACACTTCAAGAGGCGTAGTGAAGTCTACAGAGTATATCATACGGGATACAGCTGTGTTCACAAATTAATTATAACTTCGTGTTAATAAATAATAACTTTTAACTATTATACAGTAAATATTATCTCAATTTGAATAGTGCTTAATAAATTATCTAATTTTAACATTTCATGTCTAAGATATTAAATCTCGATTACTTATTTATTTTTGCTTGTTTAGTTTCATCTGATTTATATGTGAAACAAATACTCCGTGTGAATGCAAACAATTAAAATTTATGTGTCATCATCAGACTTCTATCAATGTGTGTTCAATATAAAATGTTACTTATCGCACTTTGTGCGTGTTCGTTACACATATAACGTGCTACATACAATGCTACATTGGGGCCGGGGGAGACCCAATTTTTGACGATTCACCTGACCAAAATCGTCACAAATAGGGTTGCCCCCCACTATCCCGCCACTACACACGCGTTAGAGAATAAATCAGGGCTATAAATACTGAGAACTACATAACAAATACTGCTGGGTGTAGTAACACGGCGGCTTTACTTTGATGATGATGTAATAAAACGACAGTTACCAGATGTTACCATATGTCTCATATTGTCAGTTTGACGAGCTGTGTGTAACACGTGACGTGTGTTTAAGTGATGTCTGCAAGTCACAAGGCCAGTCATTTCCATAACCGGTACCTAGATTATAGCTGCAGAGTTGTTTCCGTGTACAACTCTGCTAGAGTTACGTAATCTACGTACAAATTAGGAACCTGAGATCGGTGTGTCATGTTTTGCAATAGCTGGTGAGGTCTTCTGTTGAGGTCATGGCATTTAAAACGTCACTTAATACTACTGGCATATTAGTGGGATTAGTTAACAAACGTGCTGTAGTGAGGCGTGGAAATACAGCAGCCCTGCATTCCTTTCAATTTTCATGTGGGATAGAATATATTCCGAAAATATGTATTTTGATGAATGTAAGCTGTCAATGTACATGAAATATGTGTTCAACTTACATGCACCCCGCGAGTGTACGTACGTAGCAGATTGTCGCTAAATGTTTGCAATATTTCACTCCGGAGGAACAGTTTCACATATATTTCAGGTTCCCCAACCTCGGGAAGGCGACGCCCCTTCCACTGTGTCCACTGTCTTAAGAACTTCAGTTTTAAGTCTTCTCTTGACCGGCACATAAGTGTCATACATTTGGGGCTGCGCCGTTACTCGTGCCCTATCTGCGCGGCGGCATTCGGTCAGAAGAAACAACTGAAACATCACATGTCAACTCGACACAGTGACGTCTTGGCCCAACTTCAAATGATACAAACTTCGTAGGGGTGCGGACCTGGCTTTCGAGTCTTAACGACTTTGTGTGATCTTACAGAGACTAAATGATCTTAGAAACGCTTTGCGTTCGAGCTTCTTAATTCTCAAAGCATACTGTTTATACAGTTTTAGTGAGTTTGTTCAGTTACATACGACGAACAATAAACTGATAAACTCACTTGTTTCTTTTTATTTACAGTTTCTGTAACTTCGTGAGAATTTCAGTATCGATGGCAAGTACGTGGCTATCTAGATTTTGGTTTCCTTCTTGAACGTGTTTTGTCAGAATAGACGCACAGTAATGTGCAGAACTGTATTTTAGCTTATCGTTCATTATAGCCATATTGTGCATGTAAAGATTGTTCTTATTAAAAGGTCGATCACGATGTTGCCGGTTTTCAATCGACCATTTTAAAAGACTGGGAAATAAAAGCTATGATCGAATCTGAGTTGAATTAATCAATTTGGATGGATTGATTAGATGATAAAATAGAAAATTACAAAGTTTATTTACTAAGAAATAGTTTATGATTTTAAATAGCTAAGATTTATGATTTATGATAATGTAAGAAATCTAGGCATAGTTGAATTTTAATTGTAGTCCAAAATTCATACGAAAATACGACTCTGGGGTTTAGAAATCCATATTAGTTTTTATGTTAAGTTTATGTATTTTTATTGATGATAATTGATTTTTAATTTTTAGAATTTTATATCTCAGATTTTAATCAAAAAGGGAATTCAAATCAAGGTCCAATTTCACAGTTTTAATCTAGGCTAAATTTCAGTGGGCTTCCTTCGATTACTCCTCAATTCAGTTTAACAATTACTTTTTAAACAATGATTATAATACTTGTGATTTCCCTTATTATTTCATAGTAAAAGCTACTTTTTATGGTCAATATAATGTACATGTATTGCTGTACAAACTTATCAAATAGCTTTAATAAAATACGTTTCGTGTCCGTGTAAAATATGTTGTGAATCTTAACCTCAAAACATCCACTGCGCACTGGCTCTCCCTTTAACAGATCCATGTAAACTTAATACCCATTTTGCTGAATTAACGACAATTTTGACTCTTTAATATGTTCCTGTTAGGCCGCAGCTGTAAGAGGTCCAAAAGAACGCACTCCAATTTCCGGTTTCTATCTTACCGCTTTGTTTAGTGAACCGGGACAAAACGTCAGGACGCCCAACAACTAGCAAAGCGTACTGAAATTCTTGTAGAGAGCATGTTTTTCGCGCGCTCGCGAACAAAATTTTCAATTTATTGGTCGACACCTATGACCTAATCTCCATTCAACGGATTTTACAAATTGAATGACGTCACCCACTGAAACTCTGTTCATTAATCTTAAAACGGCTTTTGCCTTTTGTGTTGTCCCCACATGCTTGATATAAGTCTGTGCATTTAGCCATGACTTATTCTGGGTCCGGTCAACCTGGGTCATTCTAAAGTAACTGAACAGATCGCGAACTAAACTTGTAATGTGCTGAAGTGTGCTGAATTCGTACATAGCATCACTGCATTGCCACATTGTGTCACGTGGAGAGTGATGACTGGTTCTCGTCACACATCCAGTTTGGGTGGGGTGAGATAAGATTCTGAAGGAAACACCCTGAGACGGAAACTTCCTTTGGATGAAAGTCCTCTGGAGATAGCACTCCAAACCAAAATTATAATTTGTAACACAAAAATAACAGTTTATCCCAACCGGCAATTTAAAAACATTTCCTGAACCCGAGCCCGGATTCTGATCCTTAAACGCCTTAAATTGTTAACAACCAGACCAATTTAGAGAATAAATAGAGCAATTGAGAACACATTTAGAGGGTGTTTAGAGGGTGTTTCCTCTTGATGATGTTTTATCCACACACCATCCAATTTGCATGGTTGTTTGCATGACGGTACATACCATCTTGAACCGTATCATGCAATAAAACTGTGCCTATCAGGTATACCAACAATAATTGATTGTTCCATGACTGATGAGGAAAGGAAAGAACGCCGGCGACGTCTCAATCGCGAGGCCCAGAAAAGATGTCGTGAGCGGAAGAGACTCTACGACGACCAACAATTATCCTGGACTCATCAATTATATAACCAATCGTCCCGGGACCGGTAGTTTTGGGGGCCCGCCCAAACGTGTTTTTCTCAATTAATCCTTTTCAGAATCCTCCCAATGCCCCATATGTGGCCGAGTCCTGCGTGGTTCAAATAAACGAAATCTCCAGCGTCACATTAACCTTGTCCACCTCAAATTGAAGCCTTATCACTGTAAATATTGCGGTCGATCGTTTGGACTGAAGGCGTACCTGAAAGCCCATGTTTTGACGCACACCACTGAAAACCGAAATGAGATGGAGAATACAGAACCCGAGTCGAGTTCATATGAAAGTGATCTCATTAGAAAAACAGAAAGTAGTTTGAGTGAGGCTGAGAGTTTGTTGGCTGCGTTAAAGCATCCTGATGGGAAGACAGATTATAATTAGTCGGCGAGAGAGATTAGGGATTATAGGTTGATAATATTACCATCAAATAATAGACTGCTGTTGTTATTTTAATTGCTTTATAAGCTGATGAAATGTTAAATTATTTGTGTGGTAATTGATATTTATTTTACATTATTTCTGTTGAAATAATTGAAGCGAACTGAACGAACATTAGATATACATTAGCATACAAAATTCAAGAATAGGGATAATTAATATCTTCTCTACTCAAGTAAGCATTTTAATATGCTTTTCAACTAAAAGAGCCCTAAATTATTAAACTCAATAGTCAATATCTTGCCTGATAAATCTAGAATGATGTTTCTAGCTACCTAACAAGTTAATCAAAATAAGTTAAAGCTAGTGTATCCAATCAAACATTTATGCTTTTATTTCCCTCTGTATAAACATTTAACCTTTAGCTCCGTTGCTTAGATCTAGATTATTAGGTTATTTTATTGCTTTCCTAGAACATTAATTTATAAACCTTCTGATAAACTTAAATCTGCAAGAAATATTTGATATTTTATACTTTGCTTGATGCTTATACTCGTTATCTATATGGAATGTATTTATAAGGTATATATACAACAAAATACAGCTAACAATGACCTTATTATATTCATTTGAATCATCTAAACTTAAAAATTAGGCAATGTCTTTCCCAACTAAACCCGGAAAACTTTAGATGCTGATTTGTTAACATTCTACTAAACTAAGCTATCAAACTTTGTATTAACTTTACTGTGTGTTTTATTGTGGTCTGCAAGACAGACAAGTAGTTCAACGATTATGACAAGAAGAAAAGTGTAACTTTGTTAAACCTTAAAACTGATAAAAATAAACTCGACTATAAATAAACAAATAAATATAATCACGTACAAATTTATCATTCTTATGTTGCCATGGTTAGGTATTTAGTGCTGTTATTAATAGCTATATTAAATACAAGCTATATTTCATTATTATTTCTACTTTAATCTTTATTGTTCACTCATTATAATCTCACAGTATGTTTTTACTACATGAAAGCTTTTTCTGCGAAATATATACAGTGTTACAATTCCATAAAAGCAAAAAAGGAGCTAGCAAAAACCCACAAAATCTTGAACCACTGATCGAAAACCTCTGAAAAAATACCATTCCTAAGAATTTGACCCTCATTCCCAGTCCCCGCCTCAATTTTCGAATTGTAACACTGGATTTATTTCAGGGTTATTGAAAGGACTATTCGGGGACCACCATCATCTCAAACAAGAGAACGAACAGCACGTGTCATGTCACGTGTGCGGCAAAGTGTTCCGGGGGTCGTCACGTGCTCAGAACCTTAAACGGCACTTCAATAACGTTCACCTGAAGTTAAAACCCTTTCGGTGTATAGTGTGTGGTATGATGTTCGGTCTGAAGTACAACCTGAAGAGTCACATGAGCCGAGCTCACAACATACCTCCTATTATTATGAGTAATGGAGGCCTGATACCTGGCCTTAGCAACGGGTCCCACAGCAAAGTCAGCTTGTTCCCCGGCCTGAGTAACGGTTCTCCTGGTAACGGAAGTCTGTATTCTAGTGATACTCTGATGACATCTCAGCCCACCAATAACGGTGTTGGAGAGCACTGATCGACTAGATTGAAGCCTGGTAGCCATGATGACGATGTGATTTGGGAGTGATGACGATGTGATTTATGACGATGTGATTTGAGACGATGTGATGTGAGACGATGTGATTTGGGAGTTGAATTATAGGTGTAAGCTGATCCGTGACAACTGCAACCATTTAAGGACGATTTTGAAACGTGAGAGAATTGTCGGAGTGAATATTGATGAATGTAAGAATGGGGGTATAATTATTTATTATTAAATAAATAAACGAATTGATTGATTGATTATTTAAAGCGAGTACAGTTATTTACCCAGTCTCAGAGTTTTAGTTTAAAGCAAAACAGTAAGCTGACGATACTATAATTCTTTTGAGTATGCTTAAAAGTAATGTAAGGCTGTTCAACGAGGTGATATATTAATATTTATTTTAAACATGATTCTTCTCCTTTTATTAATAAACTTCAGTTAAATATGGTTATGTTATATAATTTATTCGCGCTGCATTTGAATACTTGCTACGTTATCATATTATTTTTACGGTGTATTATATTTAAAGATTTACAAGCCTGTTTTTATTTATAGTATTCAGATTTTGACGATATTTGACATATTTATATCCGCGATTATACTTACTATTTGGAATCAGTTGTTTTAAAGCGTACCCAGGATTTTTAAGTTGTAAGTTGTATTAGTGCTATTTAAGATTTATTGTTTGGTTTTTATTTATTTGAAAGATGTTTAAAAGTTTCTTCGGGGCTATTTGATTGTAGAGGGTTAAGTTCATATTTAACGATAAAAAGTTTTTAGACTATTTTAATATTTGTTTCGTCTGTTATATAACTTTAAGCAGTATACACTGAACATTACATCTAACTAAACTATCCATATTTTTAAACTTTTAAATTCTAAGTCGTCGTCTTCTCGATATACCTTTTCATGTCTGAGTTCAGTTATTTAATGGTTTTCCGTAAAAGTAGACTGTTGTTTTTTCCTCATAAAATGGTTGCAGGCTGTCCTGAAATGTTTCGACAGCGGCCTATAATTAACTTAATTAAGTCTTTAAATAAACTTTTTCGGTGAAACCTTCAAATGAAAAGCTAATTTAAAGGCTCATACAGCTAACTTAGATATTGTTTTAAAAGTCATGTTTAAGCTTACTTCTATTGTTTTAAAAGTCTTGTTTAAGGTATTCAATCATATATATATATATATTCATGTATATGATTCTACTTGATTTTTAAAAGTTTTGCAAAACAATTTTACAGCTGTTTAAGTACATTTATCTTGTAAATGCAACTCAAGGTAATCATACTTTTACTTTTCTTAAATTTAAAACCATATTATCTAAAATCTACTAGATCTGTCCGATGTTATAGATTATTAAAGCAGAGTGATTCGTACTTAACCAATTAAGTGTTTTCTTGATCAATTATTTATTTACTATTTGCTACATTTTATAAGGCTTTTCAAAAAATTTTGAGGTAAAAAAATCGTAAAAGTATTCATAAATTGGTTATTTGTTTTGACAGTCTACGTTTTGGGTCTTCTGGGATATGAAGCAAGTTTTGACTATTAAACGAAATAATGGATGCAACGACTAAGGGGCGACTAAGTAATTGATTAACAAAACCATTTAAACAAAAAATAGATAAATTTGCTTTACAATCTAAAATCCATTGATGATATGTCGTTGCATCCCTTAATTTTGATGGTACACCTACGCTAGTTCATATTTTATCAGATTAAAGTTGAATGGTTAATCGACTTTTTTATCTTCATTATCTTTAAATGTGGTCGGAATTGAATTTATTTAGGGTATAATCAGGTTATTTAACAAAGTTTGAACATACTCTGGATGTTTGCTAATTAGTGGTAGAAAATGAAAATTCCATTCCGGCCTTATTTCAACCGCATTCTACGTCTCCATATCGACGTGACTGCAGGTAGCATACCTGTAAGATGTTTCATATACGATATTATTATTAATCACATATTTTGAAACCATGGCAACATACAGAAAATAACCAAAAATATCTTCAAGTTCTAAAAATCACCATAACTTGAAAAAAAAATTAATACTATATTTGATTGATTCATCGCATACTTTCTTTGAATAACAAAGTTCTTTTCACTTGTCATACAATTAATTCTGTTTATCATCCATGTACAAAAAGTATAAAATTAAATAATAATATTTTATTGGAATTCTGAATACATGATAATAAAATATCAATTATCTAATTAATTACCGCCGGTAGTCATGGCAACGTCAGATGAGGAACTAACAGTTTGGGTCGGTGGACTAGATGGTCAAGTCACTACGGAGATTCTTTGGGAACTTTTTGTCCAGGTTGGTGTCACTAAATGGCACTGTTTTCCCTGGAAATTGAAAAACAGAAATAATGCCAGGAGTTAATCAAAAGCCTTCGATTAATATCCTTAGAGATTTGTTAAATTCCTTATCATACGAAACGTGAAATCCCCAGTAACCCCATTGAAAGCCGTGCCAAATAGTATGCTCCTCCCCCCAAAAAGTATGAGCAGTCAGAACCCCCCCCCCCTCAAGTCTGTATTTCCTGTTTCAGGCTGGACCTCTCTTAGATGTAAAACTTCCAGTTGACAGAGATACCGGAGAACAACGTCCCTACGCTTTCGTCGCTTTTAAACATCCAATATCAGGTGAACTTTTAACTGATACGTGCGACTTTCGTCAGTTTTTAACATCGCATATAAGGTTATATTATTATATAAGGTATATTACATACCACTGTACATATCAGGTACAGACTCGGTATTAAATATCCCATCCGCATTTTTACTCACAATTTTAAAAAGTTTGGACAGCCCCGTACCTTTGACATTCGAAATGTCAAACTTGTCAGCAAAGTTGAAAATACCGAAAATTGTATCATTTTTTTTACGTGGTGTAGTGAGGTTCGAAATTTGTTCCCGTAAATACATAACAAGAATTCCTTGCAGGACCCTATGCGGAACGGTTATTCAATGGGATCCAACTGTTTGAGAAGACAATAAGAGTTCGTTACAAGGGGTCCCAGCGGTTTGATCAGAACAAGTATCATGAACTGTATGAGAAGTTGTTGGAGAGGCTGGTCGTCGAAAACCCTGATAAATACGGAGGTAATTATTATAATTATATAATTATTTCTTATGAGCAAGTGAAATTTATGGTCAGTTCCCAATTTAAATATTATGGCTTTTATTGTTTAGGATTATATGAAACAATTCTACTTTTCATTAATACAGTTTTTGCTTTATAGCACTTCTATTGTTTTCGTTTTGTAAATTCTTTCTTCGGACATTTCTCCTAAATCAATTTGAACTTCTCAGGTGTATTTGAAGAGATAGATGAACTAAAGAGTTCCTACGTTGGCAACAGAATAGTGTACGATGAAGACGAACAATTTGCTGGCTACAACGCATCACGTACCGACAATTATCACAACAACTCGCGTGATAATTACAATGGAAACAACAACCAACGTCATCAACATGACAACAGCGGATACGGTGACCGCAGACGGCAGCATCACCCAGACAGATCATATGATAGGTCACAAGATAGGTCACATGATAGATCACAAGATAGGTCACAAGACAGATCCCACAACGATCAGAGACAAAAACCATACAATAGGTCTAAAAACGAGGACCAGTACTATCGGCAGAGGGGGAGCCGGTTTTAGTGATCCTCAGAACAAACTTTAATTAATTTATTCTGTAAATTATCTGTCAAATCAGAGACTTTTAAATGATGGTATACAATAAGCTTATAGTTTGGTGAGCTTTCTGTTCTCTTGTAAGTGCTCCTGTAAGTATGTTTCAAATACTCAGTGTTATTTCCTCAGTTTACATATACCACATTTTTCATCAGTATTGAATGATCCTTTTATGTGTGACAGTTGTTAATGAAAAGGAGTATGGAAAATTGGGTTTTTGTGCGTTATTCTTTGCCTTTTACCATTCGTTTGGTCGTAAAAATATGTTTATTCGACGATCTGTATCAATTGAATACTGTTTGATAATGGTTTTTAATTTTATATACCCATTTTTAGTAACCACTTTAAACATTTAAAGGCCATTTTACATTTAATTTTAAATGATAGCTAACATTTTTAAGTGCTGAATTCAGATTTTCAAGTTTATTTAGTAATTTGGAATTTTCACGGTGATGACGAAACTTTAACAAACTTTTTGCTAACATTTGACCACTGGCTCCAAGTTGGTGACAGTAACCAATCAGGTAACGACCATCAATCGTCAAGTTTTGCTCACGTTTCGAAACACATGTTCTCTGCTAAGAAACCGAGCATAGCTAGAGGCCAACAAAACCGACTATATAGTTTAGACCATGGTTAACAATTTAATTGAACATCTAGATACACTCATACCGGAATGATAAAGTCATTTTTAAGTCTCAATTTGTAAATGCAATGCTGTTGACAGATAAGATGTATCATCTGTCCCAGGCACCTCACAGCCATGCTTGGGTGATGGGTTCCTCGGGTACGAGTAACTGTGACCAACATTTAGCCGACATAGATACTTGTTGGTTTACATATGTTGGTGACAGTAAGGGATCTGCAGTAACGGGAGGAGGGTGTTTCAAATGGCCTAAATCAAGTCAAGGTAGATAGAATATTCTCATAAGAGAAACATGATCACTTATTAAATTATAGTCGTCAAATTTATTGAATATTGATATTTTATTCACCGTGAAGTAGACGAATAAGGCCGAAATTTACATTTTAGTTTATAGTATAGTAGTAAGCTATTTTGAAGCCAACTCTTCTGTATAATTGTTTAATTCTGATGATTTTAACATAAAACATAATCAGTGATAAGCTTGTTTTCATTGTTTAATAACGGTACAAATAATAAAATTCAACGATTTTCAATACAAATATTAACACAATTTAATCATAAAAATGGCTGAATGTGGTGTGTGGCCTAAAAATTACTGAAAGTCACAAGATAGGTCAGAAAACATCAGAGTAAAATAGGCACATCCAAAGCTGTTCTAGTCACTGTAACGTTGCCTATTACAATTCACAATAAAAATCTAATGATTGACCACCATCAGACACATCACTTCGATTCAATATAACTTATCGCAGTTAATTGACACTCAAAATTGGGGCATGGAATTCCACTCAAAGCAGTTTTTCACTCAGTCTCACAAAGCCTAATGAAATGTACTGTGAAGTGTGATCCCATAACTCCTAAGACTACAAATAATCTCCTGTGATGCAAGGTGACTGGTCTTGTAACGTCACGTGATTTGTCCTGTCACTGAAATGTCACACAGAGTGGTCACTGTCACTGTCAGCAGGTCTGGCGGTCCATCTGACGCTGGCAGGCGAGGCTTGTAGACTGTCCTCGTCTGATTCGTATTCTGGTTCGTGGTTCATTTCACTCTTCTCACTTCGACTCAGGTGAGGTGAACCCTGTGGGAGTTCTACTGTTAGCATTTTACATAGGAAATTATTGAACTTTAGTGGAATTTAATGATCTGTTCAGGAAATTTAACATACAATTGAGCTGGGAACAAATCTCCACAGCCACCACTACATAGTGTATACTACATAGTGTACATAGTGTATACTATAACATAGTGTACATAGTGTATACTACATAGTGTATACTGATTCCTGGTTCACTTTCTCTTCAATGGGGTCCTTCACAGTTTACATATTACGTGGTCACTTTTTGGACAATTCTTACCCCCCCTCTCCGTAATCAGTTTTACACACAGCTTTTGTGTCAAAATTACACTAGCGTAATCATTTCGAAACCTCCCTCCCCCCTCGGCTGATTTAACGTAATATGTGAACGACCCCAAGGCCTAAATGTGACTGAAGTGAAAGTGAAAGAAGAGAAATACTTACAGCCAGTTCTGCCTCTCGTTTCTCGTCCTTGTGTTTCAGGTGCCAGAGAAGATACATCAGCATAGTTCCGATCATGATTGCCACCTGTTGTTTATCATTAGAATTAAAGTCATTTGCATCAGAAAAGTTGATTATAATGAACCGTATAAACGAGGATATCAAGAAAAAACATCTTTTTGTACTAGCAGAAGCCATAAACTCACCTTTGCTTTCGGTACAATCGTCGTTGATTGAATATAGGATTCAAAAGCAAAAATGAATTGAGTGCATCTGTAAGGAGACCGTTAATTAATTAATAAATAAATAAATTGATTACCTGTAAGGATACCATTATTCCCCACATCATGGCTTGTTCGCGGATTGATATTCTCCTAGAGCTACTCGTAAACCTGAAAATAATGTCCTTTAACATTGCTTCTAATTGTGAGGTGTAATTTAGAATTTTGTTTGAGTATTATGCTGGCCGTAATAATATTATATAATAGAAGAATTTGATGACAGGACCAATCAAGTCAGTAGTAAATAAATCTAAAAATAGAAAACGAAAGCAAGCTAAATAATGTGGAATTCCGGCCTTTAATAGTTTCAGCTTGAACTTTAACTTACCCACAGATAAGGGGTTTCTGATGTAAAGCTAGTCCGGTAGCAAACATCATCAGAAACGAGACAATAGTTGGACCAAAGTTCTTCTTGAAGCCTCCAGGGGCAAATAACTTTCCTAAGCTGACTATAATAGCGGTGAGAATGAGGAAGGCTATCATGACAAGGGGCTCTGTTGGGGAGCATTTCGTTTTTAAACTGGTTCCAGCTCCTGCTGTTATTAAGCTGGCGACGATCCTGAAATTGGGGAGGTCAAAAATGTAAGGATTAAAATTAGAACAAATAACAAGGGGTCGTTCACATATTATTATTACGTAATCAGCTGAGGGGGGGGGGGGGGGGGTGGGGGGAGTTTCCAAATGATTACACTAGTGTAATTTTGACACAATAGCTATGTGTAAAACTGATTACGGAGGGGGGGGGGGGGGGGGGAGGGTAAAAATGTTCCAAAAAATGATTACGTAATATGTGAACGACCCCCAACGTTGAAGGTAGCCGTAGCCTGTTAAAATCAGATTTGTCCAGGACTCGTTTGTGAGAATATGAGGATAATTCAACCAATATTGGTCCATGTCTTAAACATGTGTTAAAAGATATTTATAATTTTCCTTTTAGTGAATTTTATGTACATAATCGCGAATAATTGCTGTTTTTAAATAATAACTCTAAGGAAGACATCGAATTTTCCCACTGCACTGATTCTTCTTACTTTATATTTAAAATATAAAAGCTGAGTTAAACTTCCATATAAGTGAATCCGGGGTGTAAATGAAGTTTAAACTTTATTTAAACTTTATAAGTTTAAGATAAATATTAATCTACGTAACATCGTGCTTATCCATTATTGTTATATCCTGCTTATCTTCCAGCACAAGGTTTCACGTGAAGAAAATGATTTAAGTGATAAGAGCTTACTCTTAGCCATTAGCTTAAACCTTATAAGTGAGGGTGGAGTTGAAATTAAGTAATGGCAATATTTGGCTGATATAACCTAACACTGACTGACAATATTAGGCAATATTTGGTTAACATAATTTGACACTGACTGTGTTACGTCGTGACACTCAACACGTGCGAGATAGCTAATTTACAGCTCGAGTTGTGAATCAGACTACGTGATTTCCCAGAATAAAACTAAAAACGGTTTCTATGTTTAGAGCAGTTAGTGTTCAGACAGCAAGAAAAAGCTGGATAGAGGGATATGAGAAATTTAGATTGTACTTGTAGATTGTGATAAAAAATTTAAATTGCGTCAAAATGGTTTTGTGGGCTCTAATTTCTAAAAGTTTCGAAATTCGATCCTCTTTAGTGACTATATTTTGTGATATTTTGTTTTTATTTAACCGATTTTTTGGGTCTTCCAAAATCATCTCTTTTCTTGAGGTTTCGCCAAAATCATAAAAGATTAAGTAAGTTCGATATGTATGTAGAATGTAGATTTGTAGTTTTACAATGCAATGTACATGGTAAAAAACGGTCGGTCTTTGGGCTTAAAAATAAGGTGTGCCAAATTTCCCCAATTATTTCCCCAATAGGACCCTCATTTCACTGCTATAAACTACTCAATGGCAACTTTCATCGTAACTCCTTGCCAACGCGCGTTTTGACTAGTCACTACGCCCTTTAAAGATTGGTGCAATAATATGCAATAATATGCAACATTGTGCACCAATCTTGTCAACTACGTAATTGTTTAACTTAGGGCTGGAGTCTACCTACCAAATAACTCTGCAGTCAGCAGGCTTATTTTTTATTACCGCCAACGTCAAATACTATTCACTTCCACAAATATTTAAATCGAAAAGTGGAATGAAAAATGTTCAGGACCATTTATGGGCAAAAAACGCAGTTTATCGGTATTTGTTGAACTGTTCCCACCTGCCAAAATTTCGGAGCAAAATAAAACAGTGTAATTGAGAAACAGCTAATGATATTAAATTAATCAAAGAAAATATCTTAAAAGCTGTTCAAAACCCAAAATTATTATAAAAACAACATTTAAACACGTAAAAAAAACACTCACCAGTATCCGAAATGTCCAAACAAAATGTGACGATGTTTAGGTAACCATTTCCGGAACACAGCCGCATCAGGAAGCTGTGGCACAAAGAAACAAACCCGCACACAAACCTCTTCTGTCTCCTCTGAAGCAATATGCACTGTGTAAACTGGAGTCATGGTAAGATGACAATATCATAACACACACGATACTGATAATATCTCAACAATAATATATTGTTTTAAAAACAAGTGCCTCTGCAGACGTTTTTAGTTATATATAAAGTACAGATGAGATGCCTTATAAATATACCTATATACCCTGTAAACAAAATATTTTAATAATCGTCTAACGTCCGACCAGTGGGGTGGCCTGATTTTAACGTTGTACACATTGCGATAAATCATCAGTCATCACGTTGTTCACTCCCGCGGTGGAGTTTCTCTCTCTAGTTAAGACGTTACGGGTGTGATAAATAAGTGTGAACGTTCTCATGATCACACTTAGATCACACTTAGATAATACCAAGCTGGTTGGCAGCAATACTCTGATATTGTAGTGCTAGAAGTTGGCAGTGTATGACAAGTGAAGGTAGCTGGATGCAGTGTTTAACAACTTGTCCCTCAGTTTAATTAAAGGTACTGGATAACAGTGTTGCGAGTAGTGTTTGACTGACAGGCGAGGTAATATTTAGGGACTGTTCAATCACGCACGGTATTGGTATGATGGGCTATGGAACGCTGTCGTTGCGTGGGTAGACTGTGGGAGAGTATTAATGGTGGTGACGGGTGAAGTGTCGTGGTTGTGTGTAGCTGGTTCTGCCATCATGTTTCTTGAAGTTATACATGTCACAGTATGTTTTAAGTTCCGTGGATAAGAGAATAAATTTCATTTCGATCCAAATGCTCGAGTTCAACATTTGTTACATTAAGTCTGGAAGGATCAACAATCAAACCTCTCGACATCTCTCATTTGAAAGGACAAGTGAAACGAACAAATAAGGTTGGTTAGAGTAATTAGATACATTACAGCCGACGTTTCGGCACTTGTTGGGGTTTCGAAGTTTACTGAGATTGTTTGTTACAACTGAAATGATACTTTTAACTTAAATTTGGTATTCATGGTACGGTCGAATAATATTATTGACGCGATTTCATTACTCATTACTCATTGCTCATTAAGTCTAACCGATCTAACATAATAATAATAGAGGTATTGAAGGTATTTGTAAAGCAGCCAAGAGCCTTGAAAACGTCGTCCGTATTACATATTTAATCGTTCTAACCACAGTTATTTGTTTGTATCGCTTGTCCATTTCAAATAGGAGACGTCAAAAGCTGTGCCACTCCCAAATACCTTGTGGGGTATGAGTGAAATGTCGAAAATAGTGAAATATCTGAAATAGTGAAATGTCTGAATTTATGTTGTATGTGAAGACGTGGTTGGTCGTGTTGGGCCGTCCATATTAAAGAGTTTCTGGTGGGTAACTTGAACTAGAACTGAATTAGGATATCGTAGAAGCATTGTAAGGAGTATAAAGAGTAAGAGGTGCCAGATGTAGGTAGGTTAAGATTGATTATATCGAGGATTATGTCATAAGCGAGTGGGGGAAGGGTGGGAAGGGTGGGAAGATGAAATACCGAAGATGAAATACCGAATGACGTAAAAATAGTACGCTGAATTGACAGGAATAGGATAGTAAAGAAAGACATTATCCAAAACTATGAAACACAAGTACACTGTTTCGACCGACTAGCATAACTATAAAATACCTTATGAAATATTTCAACATTTTTGAATAGCGCATTGACCTATCGAGCATATACTACACTTCCCCTGGCACTATGACAAGGCATTCAATGCTTATACTGTATGTTATACAGTGTTATAATAGTAATGTTATACACGAAATTGAGCATCATCTGAATACACCCATACGACATACAAGTATAACTATATGACATAGTTTGTAGGGGTTTCAGGCTAGTACAATTCTCTGATCTCACTTACGTTGATCCCTCAGTAGTCTCCGCTCCCTCTCCATCTTCAGCTTATCCTTTTCTTTATTCCTTAACCACATCTCACGGGTAGGTAACTCGTCATCCTCTCTAATCAGCTCAATTTGTTCCCGGTTGAAACCGGCCTTCTCATCAAATGGGTCGTATCCATCGTTGAGCGAGATGAAGACAGCGTCATCTTTAGGTCTCATAAAAGGCATGGCTCTCGTGCTATGGACTGTGTCAAAACGTAACAATAAATACAACGGAGTACTGTCAAGGGGTTCTGATAACGTATATAGAATACAAGATATGCGCCGGCCTCAACCTTAACGTGGATGGTAGATCAGTAAAATAGAAAACGTTAACTCTCACAACAAGACACCTCGCAAGTCGCAACCTTTATAATAGCTCAGAAACAAAAATCACAGAATAATAACTGCACTGCACTCTGATATTCGTATAAAAGTAACAAGACTGGAGAGAGACGACAACTGAAAGTGACCTCACGACGCCGCGAGACTAGTTAGTTGAGCACGTGTTTTTAGGTCGCAACTCTGACATAAACACGAGCTCGTTACGTTGATTGACGGACCTGCATAAAAGGAAGCAACACCTACTTGGTGCTGGGCTGTATTTCTCGAACATAAGGTGTAAATTTGAACATGTCAGAGCAAGGGAGGTTGTTTGTGGTGGTGTTCTGGGATGAGTGTTAGTGAGGGTGGGAGAGTGATGAAATGCTTCATTGTTAATGTACGTCCTCTCCACAGTTTGGTGTACGGTTTGGTTGGAAGTGTGGTGGTTGTCACTCGTGAGATCCGTACATTATATAATATATATAGCTTTACACTTTGAATACTTAGAAAACGTATAGTCTATTTTCCAGGATCTTCATGAAATGTGGAGACTAAGAATATTTACATGATGTGCAGATGTATCACCTCAACGTGGATAGTTCCCGAGCCATGATCCGGACCGGAACCCAGATATACATCTGTCAGTCTGACAGGCTCGGAGAATGATCGAGATGAAAGTTGCCGTGGGAGGCGCTGGCTGTGCTAGTAGCTGGCTTATCTTTAGGAATGACTTAACATGATATTGCAGACTCACGAAGTTTAGTAATGACATGCAAGAGAAATATTATAAACATAAAGTGCTACTTGTAATAATGTTACTTCAATAATAATATTACTTCAATGTTAAAATAGTGTTACCTTTGATTATTTCGGATCTTCTTCGGTGTGGCATGATGAGACTACGGGCTGCTTGCCAGTGAGAGAAGGTGCTTGTTTAACCAAAAGAGGGTCGGAGAGTAAGTGAGAAAGTGCTTGGTGATCACTGTTGAACCATGTGCAATGGAGCAGCGTTGGTTTGTAAAGACTATCCTCTGATTACTGGTCACATTTTCATGTTTCAAACCTGGTGGGGATGTGTATATAGTGGGTTATAATTAGGCTATAATTAGGGTTCCATACCCACTAATTACTTATAAGCGTCCGTCAAAATGACCGCAAAACCTTTAACAACACAGAAACCCGCCTTAAAAGTTAAAATATATGCAAGCTGACAAATAATAAATATGCTCAATGTCCTAAAACCACAAAATCTACGAATCTGGAAGCTTCTATTATACGGGCGACAACTTTACAAAACTGCAACAATGACAATAGGAATTAAAATAATGTTTCGCTTGTCTGTTGTCTGGAGGCGGCATTTATCATGTGGTAAAAGTATTGGAGGGATGGCAATTTGAATTTAATGTTCCAAGAAATCGTTACAAATAATAAATATTGACGGAGCACCTGACTGAAAGAGGCTGGGAAAGAAAACTCTGGAATTCTAGAAAGTTTCTCATGTAAGTTACCAACTCATGTAATCAGTAATTACTGAAGCGTAAAGTGGTTTAATTAAAAGGTAAATCGTTTACCAGGAACAACGTCGTTTCTATAAGTTGTCAACTTACATTATAATGTAAAGATTAGAGAATAAAAGATAGCAGCAACAATTGAAAGTTCGAACGTTGTAAATGTAACATAACACTGACTGTGTTCAGAAAACCTCATGGAAAGAACAAATTCCAAAAGTCTCATTAAAGAAGATTTAATAACTTAAAACACTCGCAGTGTAGTGTTTAAAGTTGCACTCAATTACAATAATTAATTACCGGGAACTGCTAGAGAGCTGCACAAACTTGAGGAGCCGGGGGGTCGTGTAAAAAAACATTTGAATATTGATTATTCAGCAGGACTTTTAACTTATAAAAAGGAGCTAGTGTGGGTTAAAACTTAAAACATTAAAGTTATGTCATTGGAATCTTCTTATATCGTTTGCACGGATCGAATTGTGCTTGTTTTATCATACAGATTAAACGGAAGATCTAGTATCCGGGAATACTGCTGGCAGGATAAATCGAGGTGAAAGTGACTAAGTAAGCTCACGTACCGTTCATTACTAACGGAATTATTGGTGCAATAATTAAGTTTAACAGCAATACTAGGAAATAATTCGTCACATACCTGATACCGTCGTTAGATTGATATATGATTCGTGCAAGTTAGATATTGATAAGTTAAACATGACTTTTTCTGTTGCAATGTTGGAAAAGTTGAATGTAAAGGAAAAGGTGTTATGACCGGTACATTACAAATTAAGACAACTTTTACAATAATACGAAATTAGGGCAATTTGCTTATTTTAATCTTCAGGGCAAGAGCCATCAATTTTTGCAGTATTACATGTTATGTGGGAAGGCGAGCAGTGCAGAAATGCTAAGCGTATTCATAATCAACTAACTTACAAACATAATTATTCAATCAAAACATTCTAAAACGAAAACTCAAATTTTAATCTGATTAAAGACGTCAAAAAGTTAGTAAACCACCAAGGGTCAATCCTCACTAGAGCTGTTATAGTACTAGTGTTTGGTTATCATAATAGCATAATTATAATAGCAAACACTAGTCAAAGTTTTAAAATGGAAGGTAAAGTATGATTTTGTTACTTCTTACCTTATTCTGAGTCAATTTTCACACTTCGCAAATTTTCCGATTCGATTAAAAATATCGTTTCCGAAATCAAGTTAACTTACATTTGCATGAAATTATATAAGCTGGACGCTGGTGTAAATCATAATTATTAATACTTTGCTGTAAAGTGTAAATGTTATATCCGGATTACGCAGACTATTAAAATGTACCCGTACAACATCATCACGCCCCTTCCTGAGTATAAAGTACCTACAGTATAAAGTACCTACAGTATAAAGTACCTACAGTATAGAGTGCCTACAGTATAAAGTACCTACAGTATAAAGTGCCTACAGTATAAAGTACCTACAGTATAAAGTGCCTACAGTATAAAGTGCCTACAGTATAAAGTACCTACAGTATAAAGTACCTACAGTATAAAGTACCTGCAGTATAAAGTATACCTACAGTATAAAGTACCTACAGTAGAAAGTACCTACAGTATAAAGTACCTACAGTAGGTCCATCACTAAAGGACCATGTCGGTTACTATACATGTCAAGATAAAAGCTCATCTACTGATACTGATAGAGGGAAGACAAGACAATGACAGTCTGTGAGTCCCCCCCTCCTCTGTGAGTATATAAAGAGCCCCCAAAGTGCCTCGATATAAAACGTTAAACAAAACAATGTGCCGTGATGTCCGACAATGATCGTTTATAATTACAGAGGTTGAGATGTTCGTGTATACATGCAGTGAACAGGAAGATGTTCTTGACAAAGGGCCATGTTGATTGTTGGTGTACGCGGGGGGCTAAGTGCTTACTGACGATATCTTATATTGGTTGGTAATTTCTTGGTAGACCAAATACAGTCGTGATGTGGAGCTTTAAAGCTATATACACACAGGTGCACTCTCTAATTATACACAAAATATCAATAAGTCAATACGTGTATCGCAAGATGCTATTGCTAGTGCACTATTGATGATACATGATATGATATCGTGATTTTCTAGTGCACTCTGTAAACGTACGAAAGATCCAAAATTGTAAAAATCACAATTTTCGATGGCACTCTTCAACTTCAAGAAAGATCAAGTATGTATTTTTTACTTCTACAGTCAGGATCGGACCAGCCCCAGAGACCAGCTGCAGTGCCATCGCGATATTATTGTCGTTGATAGTTCAGATCACCGTTTTGCCCTAAACCGCGTGTTAAAACTTACCTTTAAGTTGAAAAATGAATTATAACCTGTCGATTATGGTATTTATACCATAATCGACAGGTTCATATATATATATGAATAAACAATGTTAATCGTGGCATATTTCACGCGGTTAGATAGATTTCACTACACGCTATTTTTCTAATTCCAAATGACTAGTGTAGTTATAAATTAAAGCTGAATTGCGTCAACAACACTGTTGTTGACGCAATATAGTGCAATTACAACAGTGTAATTCAGCTTTATTTTTAATTTACAACTATCAAGTATCAGTATCACAATCTATTCAATATTAACGGAAAATCCGTTTTTTCCCGGAAAATTTTGTTTTAAGTATGTTATTCTATCGCATGAAACTTACAAACGTATCTTGATGTCTTAAAATTTTGTATGCACTTGAAATTTTGTATGCACTAGTAGTAGATGATCTCTCACCTTCAACACACCGTTGTGAATATGACACACTTTTGTTACTGACTTTTTAGACGACACTTTTAAGATGAGCTTGGTAAATTGGGATCTACTGGTCACAGTACGGAATGTAAGGAATGCAAAAAGGGATAATACTGCATAGCTTAAGTAATACTGCGTAAAAACATCCATAGTATGATATAAGAACTATGCTAAGTTGCTGCGCCCATTAATTCTATCGAAACTTATGTAAATTACTGTCATGACATGGTGACGTGGTGAATGTTAAAGTAAGAGTTAACTTGACAGTACGGTTAAAGTGATCATTACTTTGCATAACACAGTATATCATGTGACTTATCAGCCCTGGTATGATGTGCCCAATCAGTTCCCAGACAGTTAAAAAAGTAATCATTTTTATCTGAAGCTCTCGATACCAACGATCAGATTAGTCCAAATATGACTTGTCAGAAAATATATGATATAAGGTAATCAATATATTTGGCAACATTTTGATGAGTAAGGACCTCTCATACGTCTTGGTATTACCAAATACAAATTACTATGTGACTGAATAGAAATATGCTCACTATCATTATGACAGAAATAACAAAACCCTATTACTATCAATCTTCAGCAATGCCAATACGATAAAAAATGCGATGCGACAAAAATTATTACAAAATCAAAGTCTACCGAAAAATACGGCTAGAAATAAATACCATATGTAAATGTTTTCTCGAAATATCAAACATCCGTTTCCGTCCTAATAAGAAAAATTACTTTTGGAATTATATATAATTATTAGGTGTTACAATATTAGCAACTGGTAAAGATTCTATTATAGCGTTGTAAACATACTGCATTCCTAATTACAGACGCTTCTTAATACAGCTGGAACGCAGGCAGTGACAGTGGCAAACAACATGACAAATGACAGTATTTTAGTTGTAGGCTATTGATAATGATTGAAACTTTCCGGTGGGAATTTTGAGTATAGAGTAGGGAATTTTGAGTATAGAGTAGGGAATTTTGAGAAGAGATAATTTAACAATTATGTGTTGCAACTATGTAAAGAGTCATCTCAATGTTTCGTCTATGACGAAGGCATGCAATTGCAACCGAAATGTCGACAATACTTGATGTATTTTGTTTTACAGTGAGGGGAGACTCTCATTTCGTCCCCAGCGAAAAACGAAACTTATAAATAGTTTGAGTAGACCTGATATTGATAAGAAGTATACGTACATGGTGTTACAAAAGTCTTGCAAGGATTTACATTTTAAATACCTTTCTATCCTTTTGTCTAAACTTGATTCTGTAAAAATGTGTTGGTAGTTCTAAGGTTAAGTTTGATGGCGGCTTCTGAATTTTGTACGTGCAAAACGGAATCGCTGTGTGAGCGGGTTAAAGTTAAAGAATGTATCCGCAATCCGCAGTTTTTCAGAAATTAGGAGGAATACCAGGAGCATGCCGCACGGCGCACATCTAACTTATTGACAATACTACGAAGAAGAGCAGAAATAGACTTTTGACTTTAAAATAATGATTTTCAGGTCAACTTAGTAACTTGGAATAACTAACAAATTATAGAAGGACAAGTTATTATTGGACACATCACACAGAATGAATTAAATCAAATGCCAGCATTATTAATGTTTGAGTCTCAGATCTGTGTTATTATTAATGCCATTAATAACACACATCTGAGACTCAAACCAAAAATATTGGTACAGTGAAAGTACTAAGTAGGTCTACACGCACAAACAAGGGTTGACGCTCTGTGAAATGTGAAACAAAACAACACATTTCAGATTCCCAGATTGGGACAGAGAAACTAGGATACACACACAAAAAAGGGTTGACGCTCTGAGAAAGTGAAACAAAACCGCACATCTCAGATTCCCACAAATGGCATGTACGAGTTGTTGACAGCGTCTAACCCAGATAAGACCACGACTCCCACAATTCTTCACATTCACATATCGGTAACTAGCACTATATATTTAAATACCGATAGAGATAAGTAGGGGCTTGATAAGGATTTGCCATATTTCACTGGTACTAGAGGAGGGTATCTCATAAGTATGGAGTAGTATGTTAGATCATCTATTGATACTGTGATCTTGTAGGTTTTGTTGCGAGACCTGAAGTTGCCATACAGTGGTTATAATTAACCCGAAAACGTAATCAATATAATCGGACATACATACTCAGTCAGAGACATAATAGCTTGGTTATGTAAGATTTATAAAGCCACAGGTTGAATTTGTTTTAGACTGTATGTCTCTGCCTAGCATCCTAAATAACATGGTCAGTTTAAAATAGTTTAAATAGTTGATGAGACACAGCCACAGATATAACCGACCTCGTGATGCATGCTGTGTTACCCCGTACATAGTACGATAATATAAAACGTTAAAACTTAATTTGGTATCACTTTAAATGGTGATAGCGACCTGTGAGCTAAAACATTGCGGTAATCTGACGAAGGTTTGGAATATTCGCTATTTTTCAGACCAGGCCAGATTTGAGCAAGACAATATTAACAACGGCACGGTAACTGAAATACAACAAGAAATGACCTAAAGTAAAGGTAAAGCGGCCCGGTAGCTGAAGTACAACAAGAAAGGACCAAAGGTACAGGAGAAATCTTAACATGCGTGCCAGCAAGTGGAACATGCCCCGAAGTCCCACATGTGACACATATTATATACGTCACAGTAAAAGTGCAGACTTGTCCAATTGTGCTATATTTATAATACTGTCTTATTATTGGTCATTATCACTCGACAGCTATAATATGGCTTTTGATGTGAACTCATGTCGAACGTTGGCTTCATTCCCAGGCTCTGTGAATTGTTTGTACTAACGTACGGACGGCCGGCGTTGTTATCAGTGATTGGCATTATTAGGCGGGGGTCACTGGCATTTTTTAATTTTAGCGGTGGCTGTAATTTTGGTGGACGCTTGTGTCTGCCGGATAATAATTTCAAATAACAAATGTACACGATTTCTTTTTGTACCATTGCAAATATTTCAAACATATCTCAACAGTAACATATCTAAAAACGAAAACTCGCACCACCGCACAAATAATGTCAACTTGTAGGGTTTTAAGATACGGGGTAAGAGCGGTGATTATACTTAATAGCAATTATGATACCAACCAATCTATTATCGCTTATCACTTATCTGGTCAAAGTTGATTGGGTTTCCCACTATATATAAATCAGAGCATCATATCGGGATCAAATCATCAAATCATTTTCTTAAGTAAAACCCCTTAAATTACTATTTTGCAAGCTACTTTAACAACTTACTACTACTGCCTAAAATTAAACACAAAAGACTTGACAATCAGTGCTGTATTACACATTTATTATGAATTAAATAACTAACACGGGTTTTGAAAATTTAAAATTTTTGATTAACTTTAAGGAAATCTTATTATTTATCATTCCTCGGAAGGTTTTTGTGGCTGTTTGTATTTCGTTAATTAAATTTTGTTGACTTAATGAAGATCAAAACACTGAATGACCTTAGCTTGATTGGGTCAAATACACCACAGATGTTTAACAGGACTAGATTTTCGACTACAGTTCCCCGCAACATCGTTTTGCGTCAATTACAAAATTCTTCGAGACATAATACCCGTATTTATTATTCTCCGGAAGAAGTTGTTGTCATTCAAAATTTAAAATTGTGAATTCTACAGATTTATAAAACTTTTAAACTTTTTAATACAGCACTAATAATATTCGTCTGGAGGATTGCACAGTTCAAAGTGTTCGACTTCTAGTAGCGGCGATATAAAAATGAAACACGAAGATAAACGAATTTTCAGTTTCGATATAATTTAACGTAAACAATTTTAGTCCGTTAATCTCAGCGTTTCATTTCTAATACAACACTGACGATAACAACAACGAAATAATTAACTAATGATAGATCTAAGTAGGACACGCCTATCAGGGCACACAATTGCCAAACGTTTCCAAATTTGTACAGTTTTAACAAATCTTAAGTTAAAAGTTATCACAAAAACTGTAGGCGGAGGATTAATTTCTAGTTTAAGGTTCTGGAAAACTTCCCTTATCAAAATAAAGAGCAATGCTTTCTCCCAAGTCATTAAGTGCCATCAACTTATTTTACACCCCAATAAACAATTAAAGTTAAATTAAAAAGTTGGTGATGAAATGTGATCACCTTCTCTTAGGTCCACCACCACCACCACCACCACCACCACCCCCTCCCATTCCCATACCACCATTCTCTTGGAACTGCTTCATCATGCTCTGCAGTCCATTCATACCGCCTGAAATAGGGAGATTATTAATTTGTCTTAATTGGGTTTTTTATTATCCAGTTATAATCACAGGAGCACGTAACAAGTTCGCCAGTGCTTTGATATGACAGTGTACACGCTCATCAATAATTACTGTATTTTCTCACCCATTTGCTGCAGTACTCTGGGGTCGATCATCTTAGCCATCTGTTGGTTAAGTTTGGCCATCTGACTTGGATTTACGTTCTTGTTGAAGTCGCCTCCCTTGAACAGTCCCTTGATACCACCCATCTTCTTGACAACTTGACAGAACTTACCGTATTGCGTTAACAGTTCGTTAACCTGAAATTATAATTACTAAATGAATACAGTTGTCGACCTCACCACACCATTTTTCATTGAATGAATAATTAAAAGAAAGGGCTCTACAATTTAAGTCAACGATTAGATGATTTTTAATAATTTGATTCTTATTGATTCTATTCAATAATTAAAAATAAGGGCTTTACATCAGTGCAGTGGTTAGATAATTTATAGTCATTTTGATTCTTATAAGTTATAAACTAAGATCAAATCAATCACCTAAGCAATTAGTCAATTATAGAATATTAGATTACCTCTCCTCTAGAAACCCCACTCCCTCTAGCCACTCTGTTAATTCTACTGTGCTCCTTCGAAAACAGCTTCTGTCCCTGCAAATGATCGAGCTCGTTGTCGTTCATACTGTCCATAATGGTCATCATCCTTTTCAACTTGGCCGACGATTCCCCTTCTGATCCTTTGGGAAGGAAATCCTGGCCAAATCCTGGCAACATGCCAATGATCTGATTAAATGGTCCCATTTTCTGGATGTTCTGAAGTTGTTCGTACATGTCTCTCAACGTGAACTGTCCCTGTTTTAGTTTCCCTATAAGTTCCTCGCTGTCCTCTAGCTTCAGTTCGTTAACTTTGTCGATGAGCCCCTCTATATCTCCCATTCCTAGCAGTTTACTGATGAAGGGCCGAGTCTTGAACGCCTCCAAGTCGTCAATGTGCTCGCCAGTTCCGATGAAAATGATAGGTGATTTGGTGACGGCGATGGCTGACAGGGCTCCACCACCCTTAGCGTGACCGTCCAGTTTGGTGACTATCACAGCTCCAATATCCACAGTCTCCTTGAAGGCCCGCGCTTGAAGTTCACAAGCCTGCCCAATACTGGCATCCATCACGAAGATAATTTGATCTGGTTCCTGAAAAATACGTAACGTAAAGAAGTGTTAATATACAGTATTTACATCTTCAGTTTAAAAATCAGTGAAACACAAACATACTATGCGGGGGACTACAGACCCCCTCAAAATTATTATGTGTGTCCTGTGTATTTACTAAATATTGGGATTTTTCACTGAATCGATTTTGCAGTTTCACAAAACTTTATCTTCAAAGCAGTTTAATTTACTTCAGAAGTTCGATAAGTTTAGCCCGACGAATTATGTCATTGAGCAAACTTAGACTGTAAAATTTGTATTCACTCCCACTAATGTATGAAAATATATTGATCGGAGACAAGAACATTCTCTAAAGGATATGAAATTGTAAAGATTTGTAGACACTAATATTTCACTCGCTTAGCAGTATGAGATAGGAGATTAACTCACTTTAGAGAGGTTTGTTTAACAACGAATTATCTTACACTCTTGCCTTAATACAATGGAAATGCCGGATGGACTCTACTTAACTTTAAGGGATGAAGCAGTCTTAGGAAGGATGGGGTCCCAGAGTGAGCTACATTTAGGGGCACGGTCAGTTCTATTAATGGAAGGTTGTCGTATCTGTATAGTGGCGTGTTCTGTCAGTTCAAGTTGGGAGCGTGATGTGAGGGATTTGAGGACTTCTATGTTGTTCCAGGAAATGGAGTGTCCAGTAGTCAGGGCATGATGGGCAGGGGCGGATTTGATCCTGTCTGTGGTAACGTCAAAGGCATTGGTGAGTCTGTAGCTTCCTCTCTTTTTCAGATTGACGGAATCCTACATATCTCCTCGATTCACGCTTCGATATCATTTATTCTTCACAGTTCCAGATCTTTCCACCTTATCTATGTGTTGGGTTTTGCATATTATCTAGCTTCGAGAGAATTTTCATTTTAAAATTCACGCCTATTCCACTACATTTGAAGGTTTTCCTGACTTTAATTTAATCTTGGAATCCGATAAGCGTCACGTTTACACCAGAGATTTTTCCAAGAAAATTGTTTAATCTATGACGATAAAGTCAAAGTTTCAGTCCTGAGTCCTAAGTAATAGGTAACAATGCTTACAATTCAAAGCCGTTAATTCGATAAGTATTTCTTCCGTTGTTAACAAGAAAATTTTTCAAATAACATTTAAAGACTGAGTCCCAAAACGCTTAGCAATTAGCAATTAGCATTTATGTTCCACCCTAGGATAATCGATATAAAGGTTATCTGAACATGTTCAATTCAAAATAAACTGAATTTACGGCTGCTGCAGTAATGAGTAAGGTGATTTTCATTAGCAACTCGATGATTAAATCGGACCAAAGTTTTTTGTTTGTTTGATATTGCGTTAATATGCGATTTTGTTCACTCAAAGAAACAAGGCTTGAAGGCTCATAAATGAATAAAATGATCTATATTTTCAGGATGATTGTTGTCTTTAAAGACCGCTGTTGGTATAAATTTATCGATTGACTTTAGTAACATTACTTGAAGCATATTTAACGGCTAAGTATGGTAAGCACTGATGCAGTTCGATCTTGAATTTTTCATTCTAAATTCTGAGAACCTCATACAGCAGGGTGTCAGAATTATTGACTGAAGTGCACAGCTTTTCAGGCGATAGCGAAACATACAGAAAACTATAGATTTTATAAAAGCTCTCTTTCTCCTCTAACTGACGCAATAAAATATAGTTAGGCGGACTCATCCCGGAATTCAGGGAAAGCAGCCGAAGGCTTCAAGTCCAATAATCCAAATTTTCTCTTTCGTCGTGATTATCGACGAAATTTAACTTCTTTCGGACTTCGTTTTTAAACTGAACTGTAGTATAAAGGATTATCTCTCGAATGATCGAGACTCCATAAGAAACTTACCCTCAGAAGTCAAGTAATGATCGTTTCTAAAAGCTTGGGTAAGCTAAAATTTTAGGCAAAATTGTCTACGCGCCAATAATTATGACACCCTGCTGTAGATCGATCGGAATTTCTATCTTGAAAGAAACATCGCTCGTTAGGTTTCTCATTCTAGTTTCTTGGGTTTAGTCTTAAGGCAATATAAGGAATGTGCTGTCTGCTATCATGTCACCTCCCACATGTAATTCAGTGAACGATAGGTCGATTTACTCAGGTTCATCCGAGATCGCATCAACAGATTTCAGACACGACACTTATATTTAGGCTGCGCGCATAATGTGGGCCAGACGCGCGCAGCCCGCGCGGGCGGGATAACTCGTGCGCTAAATGCTCTTAAGATTGTTTTTAATACAAAAATGTCGTCGTCCCATACAGATATGTGAGTTTGATTACGACATTCAGTAGATGTTTTTCTTCTCAAAGTGTGGGTATGTCGCTTTTCAAAACTATGGTTATGCGCAAAAAGGTAGGTCGTGCGCGAGTTTACATAAATAATACTGTCAGGAGAAGACTACCTGGAGAAGGCCTTGTATTGTATGCATATTGATTATTGTTTATGGTTCCTGCAAAATAGATATAGGCTGGAATTTTCACCCATGATATTGATTGGAAATACCTTTAATAAACAGGTAACGAACAGTGCTTTATTGAGAGAAGTTTCACCAATACAATGATAGATCTCCACCGCTCAGGATATACTAGATACTGCCATAGTGCATATGTATTACTATCATGCTTAGGAACCATGCCACAAGATGAAGATGATATGGTCCGGTAACGGTAAAAATGGTCCGGTTACGGTCGAAACCTCAAGGTACTGTTCCTGGCTACAGGCTCTCGCCTCTCATATTGAAATTAGCAGCTCACCCAGTTCATGCTCACCCAGTTCATGCTATCACCCAGTTCCTGCTATCTCTTCCGGATACACCGCCCATCTGCTTCAGGGGCTACACTCCTCAGAACTCAAACTCGCTGCTTTGCTGGAGGAATGACAGAGAGATCTCCTCTCTGTGGGGTGGTCACACAATGTGATGGCCCTGTTAAAGCTTAACGAATCTCAACATAGGTGACATAGGTAGGTGACAATGGAAAGTTAAGTGGTCAAACTGGTTTTGGTGAAGGATGTAGATTTAAGAATGTGGGACGTGAATGTTTTGAATTGATCCGCTGCTTAAACTGGTTCCATGGAACACCGTAGTTACTAACTGAAAGTGATGAATCTAGGAATAAAGTTCCGAGCCGATTTCTTCATTTAAAGGTTGAAAAAAAAATCTCTTCAACTGTAGAACTGACTTATTAATCCTAGCAGGTAATTAACTCTGGATCCTCATCACATTGATTCCATTCTAAATTCTAACCATAAACAAAAAAACATTAACAGATAACTCCGTTTACCATTTGACAAATTCCAGTGTGAACGAGGCCTTCCCCGGACAAAACCTTGAAGGCAAGTCTTCTCTAGCTGAAGTCCGAACACTATAATTTATCTGATAAAGTGTATTACTAAGGTGCTCTGCTGATAATTGTAGTAAAGTAATCAATAAATGCCAAAAAAATTACCTCTGACGAGGCTCGAACAGGGATGAGCTAGTTAACTCGATCGGCCTTAGCCACTGTGCTACGAGGGGCTCAGCAGATTTACTATATAGTAAGTCTATAGAACTATATAAAAATACGCGCACGCAAGTAACTTTTCGTTATTTATGGATCCGAATAAAAGCGACATACCCACAATTCTGAGAAATAAACCTCGCGCGACATAAAGCGACATAATCGCAATTTCGCCCACACATTTGCTAGAACACCTCCTCACGACATTTGGGGCAGTGGCCAAAGACAACAATGTTTACCGTGGCATTTTGTAGCTGCAACATCTCCTCAAACAAGCTGTCTTCTTGTTTATGTCTTCCACTGGTGTCGATTATGATGATATCGAAATTCTCAGCTTTAAATTTCTCGACTCCATCTTGCGCTATAACAACAGGATCTGATTCTGTATAACTGAAATTGTTGTGTTAAGGGTCATCTGTTAACAAATAACATCACTTAAAAAAGATTAAAAACGTGGTTCTAAGAATTTGTTTAAAAAATCAAGGAAATATTTCAGAGTTTCAGGGTAACTATCGATCTTACCTTCCATAAAAAGGTATTCTTGCTTTGACACAATTCTGTTTGACTTGGTCGAACGCGCCAGCTCGAAATGTGTCCGCACACACTAACGACACTTTCCAACCTCTTCTTTGGTAATGATAAGCCAACTGTAGATAAGTAGATAGTAAATTATCTGTTCAGTAACAATTTAATATAGAATATAATGTAATATATAAATATATCATGTAGGCAGACTTTCGTTGAAACACTTATAACCAAAATTCTTCTCGAAAACTGTCGGAATAGAATTGAATATATATTGTTAAGTTGGCTTATATTTAATTTTAACAGAATAGTGAATGTAAAGATTGAATAAACTTTATGAATTTTAATAAACCAACTCCCTCTTAAAGAACTTACTTTGGTACAAGTAGTTGTTTTACCAGACCCCTGCAACCCAACGAACATAATGATATTCTGTTTACCCTTTACAGGATTCCAGGGTTTCACACCTGGATCCACGAGTTTACACAGCTCGGTGAACACTGCCCGTTTAATTATGACACGCTTGTTCAGTCCTCCTGCCATCTCTTCGAAATCTATGACAGACCTAGGATATAAAATCGTTCCTAATCTCAAGTATTAACAATTTCAGAAATCTTTGCTTTAACAGTGATAAAAGTGTTTAATAAGATGTTTGAAGTTTGTCAAACAAACACTAGCCAAATAGCTGACTGTTCAGCACAAATATTTAAAAGGATAAACAAATTCTTCAGATGCTTATATACTTGACATTGTCCCTGAGTCGCTTAACCAGCTGAACGTTCACATCTGACTCCAAGAGAGCCCCGCATATCTCTTTCAGGAGTGCCGAGAGAACCTGGTCAAAAATAATTTGTTAATAAAAAGAGTAAATTTTCTGAATTAATCTATTATTGTAAAAAGCTTGGTGCTGAACGGGCAATATTGATCCAATGCCTAACTGAAAATTCATCACACAATAAAAAAGAAACAAAAAGATCTCAAAAGCTTTACTAAAACATCGATCGATTGAGATCATATCCATGTACATTTCGTGTAAATATACAGGCAGAAAAACAACTTACATCTTCATTGATAACAGTTGCGTTACTAAGAGTGTGTAGAGCTTTGGTAATACGCCTCCCAAGTCAGCTAACACCATGCTACCTACAGCGATAACATTTAGAGTTTAGGGAGTTTAGGATTCTTTATTTAGTTTACTTTTATTTGATATTATTATATTATAATCAATGTGAGAGTACAACACACTACACAGATAGTCGAAAATGAATCAGTTCGATTTTAGTTTCAAATCATGATCATGGGGTGACCGGAATTTGGTATGGAAATTATCATGGCTGTCATATTACTCGATTCAATCACAATCTTCATTACGTAAAGTAAGTAAGTAATAAAACTATTTTATATCTTAAAATAAGAATAAATTGCATCTAGGTGTAAATATGATTATCATTATAATAACATGTTTGTTTTTACAAAGCTTCCGAAATTCTTTATATCTTTAATGTACCAGAGTATATATTGTGGTGTCATATACTTGAATCAAGATTTAAAGCTTTTCGGAGTTTAGGAAACTTTGAACGTCAAATCAGATGAATATTGAGTGTTTTGTTTTTAAATGATAACGACATTCTGAAAATGTATTCAATTAAAAATGAAATAATTTGAAAAGGCAGGTGGAAACTGTTCAGCATATCTTAAGTAATGAACTTAAATAATTTAAAAAATCGACTGAACATTCCAGGACAAAATAGGTGGCAAATTTTATAGAAGCATGTCAGTGATCGTAGATTTTCATCAAACTTTTAGGCTCATGAAATAAAATTTCAGCTTTCAAATACAGCAAGCGTTGTGATTCTATGTATTATTTATCTTCCAAACGTGCAGCAAATGTTTTCTTAAAGTTCCATTTATAATTTGAAAAACTCAAGCCAGGTTGGAAAAGGCTTGAAAATAATATAACAATCACTGAGCGATCTTTTTGGACTCTAGTTTCAAAAGCTGTCGAGTTAGAAAAATGTCTGGAAAAAAGTTGAACCAGGCGTTAAATCTAAAATCTGTTAAGCCTTTGAAAAACTCAATAAAATAAATAAATCAGTCCCGCCGTGGATAAAGCAGCGAAAAGATACAGAAATATTGGAGATCCATTTTAATTAAACATGAATATTGCATGATAAATTTAAGAACTATGAATTGTCTTCATTGTCAATTCCAGAACCAAGCTCTGACGGTAATTTAAGGTTCTCCTGTTTTATTTCGACCATCGGCTCCGCTGCAGACAAGGTAGGACCGGACATGATTGATCCAGGGGGTTGCATCGGCACTGAAAGGATTATAGGGAAATTTAGGAATTAGGTAGAACATTTAAATTGATTAGTAGTACATTGTTCGGTGACTTGCGAATGCGGATAAGTATTTTTTAAAGATCTTATGATCAGTTACGACATATCGATGTTGCTAAGAGCATCGCGTCTTTTGAAGACGAAATTAACTGTTTTGTTCAAAATTTGTTTGTTTTTTCTGGTTTCTTGTCGGTCATGTTGAAATGATAAAAGTTCAAGTTATCAACTTGATATCCAGACTGTGGATCGACTACCTTTCTCATTTTGTAAACCACAATCGTGTCAGTCAGTAATGTTTACAAGTCCGTCAGTCACCAACAGTCAGTACTTCTCCTGAATAAAATGAGTATAAGTACATACATTATAGAAGTTAATAAGTTTACACCACTGAACCTGTTGTATTGGGGGCACCAGCCGTGGGGTGAGCAGTATGAGGCGAACCCATCCCATTCATCGGACTCTGCATGCCTTGTGAGGGATGTTGCATATTGCCTTGTGGTGGCATGCCTTGTGGCGGCATTCCTTGTGGTGGCATCCCTTGCGGTCCTTTAGGTCGCATGTTCCTCATAGCCTGAGCTTGCATAGCCTGTTGCTGCATTGCCCACTGTTGCTGAGTCATGGGAGGCATGCCAGCAGGAGGCATACCGGGATGATTAGAGGGCATTCCTGGTCCCCCGGGGGGCATGTTACCCATGGAGATGTTAGGAGCAGGTTGTTGTTGTCCTGGTAGAGCGGACATGCTCGTGGGGATGCTGGGGTGCTGACCTATGATTGTTAGGGTATATAAGTGGGTATTGGGAAATGGATTATTATGATAAATATTAAGTATCCATTATGATCAATCATGTTGATCATAATAATTATGATCAATCATGTTGATCATAATTTGGTTGGAGTGAAATTTAGAATCACACGAGGAAGCTGATTTGATCTGATTTGAAACTTTTTTATATAACAAATATTTATTATATAACGATTAGAACATAGCTGGTTGTGACTTGTGTGATTACTTGCTTTCAACTGATGGCTTAAAAGTTTAAATCCCACTCTAATAAAACCTTTACAGCTGTTAACAGATCGAATTATATGGGAAATTAATAATATAATGGTCCAGTAATAGAACTAAATATCAAACAACATACCAGGCTGCATTCCAGGGTGGTGCATGTTAGGAGTATGAGGAACCTGAGAGTGGGGAGGAGGTGCACCTTGTCCGGGAGCTTGCTGGGGAGGCGGTCCACTTTGTGAGTGAGGGGGGTGTGGAGCTCCCTGTGTCATTGCGGGGTGTGGTCCTCCTGGCATGGACGGGTGGCTAACGTTAGGAGGCATTGGACCTGGTAAGAGGTAAGTCTAAGGAGCAAGTCTAGGGAATAAGTCTAAGAAGTAAGTCTAAGGAGCAAGTTTAAGGAGTAAAAGAAGTAAGTCTAGAGAGCATGGCTTTACCGTCAAAACCATTCTATTTGATGTGACGTTTAAAAACAAATACAACGTCACGATACAACTAAATATTGGATAACCTACACCAATGATTCACGTATTTAGTCTGAAGACTACTGATCTGCGTGTTTCTTTAAATAACTAAATTAACTTAAAAGCCAATAGAATCTCAACATTATACAACGGATCAACATTGTAGCACGTTGCAATGATTCATAATTTAGACATGTTTAGTTAAATTATTTTGATTAAAATAAACAACATATCTTTAATCTTACTAACCTGGGCCACTGTTTGGAGGCTGCTGGTTTTGTCCGGGGGAATTAGAGTTAGGAGTCCCGGGTTGTTGGGGAGGTTGCTGTGGTGTACCTACCGAATAATTGGGTAATTAACTAGTTAATGTAATTGTTAAAAGAATTTAGAGATATCGTCCGATGAAAAAGTTCTATGAAACCAGCAAAAAAAAGTATAATTCCGGCAGAAAAAGTAGCTTATCGGTTTTGCCGAATGTGGTAGATGTAAATGGCTTAATTCGAAGGACAAGGTTCGAATAATTTTGAGAAAATTGAAATAGCAATTATCAACTGAAAGGAGTCATCTATTTATCAGCTCAAAGGCAGCCGAAATTACCAGGATTGTTCGGAGTAGGACCAGAGCTAGGGGTTGGGGGAGCTTGGCTAGTCTGAGGACTGGAATTTTGAGGGGGTCCCATTGGTTGAGAGGAGGGTGGCATGTTGGTGTGGTGTGAACCAGGGGGCGGTGCCCCACTAGGGTAATAACCCGGGGGATATTGGCTCGGTCCTCCTGAATACGGAGGGTTTAGACCATAGCTAGATAGCACGTGACGCGTTAGACTATTTATGATCTTTTGTAGTATTTTTCCTAATTTAATGGCACCAGGCCACGTGATGGCCGATGAGTTTTGTGACGCAGTGTTTGTTCTGAATGATCGGTAGGAAACACATTACAGTAATCATGTTTCTATCATATTTTTCTCAATGAAACAAGATGAGCTTTGGAAACACCCATGATGACGATAACAACTCTCCCTCCCCTCCAGCTCTAAAAACACCTCATGAATATGTTTCCAAATCAACATTCCTTTATTCTATCTTTACATAATATATCATTACAATTTCTGGCAGTAGTATTCAATACTAAGTATTGACGATTTATTATATTTTCAAGCATGAGTTACTTTTCTTTCCTTAGTATTCATGTTATTTTGTGGGATGAATAGTTTAAACACTGCTGAGTATAAGTTTTATCTTAAAAGCAGTATTATTAAATTTAAATTTATTATTATTCTTGATCCATCGTTTTGATTCTAATCTTTAATTTTAAATAGTTTCTCCGGTCCAGGACCGGAAGAAGCACACAATTTCGAATTAAAAGAATGATTAAAATGATCAAAATGTTTCAGAGGTGAATTATTATGATTATTATTATCTTTTCGTATCACTTATATGTTTTAAATAATCCCCCTCCAGGATTTTTTTATTAACCAAATTTCTTCCAGAAAGTAGCATGACGTCATACCGTAACGTGTTTCCTACCGACTTCTAAGGATAATACATTGCATCGCGTATTTTATTACGTGATGTGGTCTGAGGGGCTTACTAAACGGTATCTAACGCATCACATGATGCGTCACGTGATGTGTCACATGATGTGTCACGTGATGTGTCACATACTGTCCAGCTAACCGGGCCTAACCCTTACCCTAACCCTAACCTTAACCCTAACCCTGTTCGAAAACACCTGTTTGCGAACACGTGTTGGGCTACTTGGATACTGCCAAAATAACTACTATGCTTAAGACAGACCCTTAGGCCAGGGGGCAGTCAAACAATGAAGTAAGTTTTAACTCCAACACTATTTTTTCGGCATTAGAAGTATTAGAAGTATTAGATCTATATAGATCTTTCACTGAAATTATCAACAAACCAGATTGTTGAGGAGCTCCAGGTCTATACTGAGGGGGGTAACCTCCTGGCTGTCCACCGCTTCCAGGGTATCCTCCGGGGTACATCTTCTGCTGGTTGTACATTGCTTGTTGCTGAAAGGAGAGTTTGATTTACCTTGATGCACTGGAAGACAAGTCATAACGCTGTTATAATTAATATGGCAAGTTAGTCATTTGTAGCAGTAGTTTAGTGATAAAACCACTAATCTGAGGATATTTTCTGTTCATGGTGATAACAAATTCATGCCCTCACTTGCCCTTTCTTACCCTCATTTGCATGATTTGAGCTTGCTGTTGTAGTTGCATCTGCACTTGTGGAGGCGCTTGAGAGAACTGTGGGTGTCCTGCAGGGTAGGGCTGTCCTGGTGGACCACCTGGTGTGATATTAAGGTGTGATATTAATAATCAATATACTGGTGAAAGTTGTGATTGGAATGCTGAAGGAATGTACGTTTTTTTCTCAAAGACAAACTGCTCTAAGTGTGGAGGTTTTTATTGTTGTTAACGATAACGTATCATGTACAAAGTAAGTATTGGAGTAGAGGTATCTGGAATTTATGTAATAAAAAAACAAATATAAGATTATTCATTATGAGAACTTGATATAAATTAATTAGAAAACCCTTGAAAGACACTACAAGTAAAATGTGTTAACCTTTAAAGCCACCAGAAGGCATGTAGCCAGGAGGATAGTGTGGGCTATAACCTCTGTACTGGGGACCAAACTGCCGGAACTGTTCGTGGAATTGGTTGGGGTGATGTGGCACTGTGCTGCTGGGCTGCTCGTTTGGATGAGGGGGTGGGGGGCCTCTAGGTCCATAGTCCATACCGCCACCTTGATATTGTTCACTTTATTGATGGTTTATTTTATTGTATAGTAAGTTCTGATATGTCTTTTACTATTAAAAAGTATACAAACTGAAGCGAAGGTTGATTAACCTAGATGTATGCTCATCGCAATTGGTGAAACGATTGGTCAAAAATCTGTCCAAAAGTTTGGTGAAAACTTGAAACTTTGATTGGTTTTAAAAGTTAAAATGAGTCATCAGTCATCACATTTATACTTTTATAGAGAATAGACAAACCCCCTTGTCCTTGAACAGCTTGGTTGTTTGAATCAGCTATTGTTGCAAGATAAACGAGATTGCGATGTAGCATGCCTTGGTACTTTGAGCACTCTTCAGACTGACCTGTGAAAAATGGTAGTAAAATGATAGTAGTTAATTTGATAAAATTGTAGATTGTTAAAACTCATGGTGAATCAATTTACAACTATAATTTAGATTATTCTTAACTCTCTTAAACATACCTTTGCTCTGATAGTCGACAATTGTCATGATGAGTTGATGATTTTCATCAAGCATCTTCTGAATTGTGCTCTGTGTAATCTCACCCCTTGGACCAACACTCTGTAGAGGAGGTCTTTGGGGTGGAAATGCCATGGTACTCATGGGTCTAATTTTGCTGAATTTAGAACAGGTTAAATTTAATTCAAAAAATAATTAATTAATTATCTTGCTACACGTCTGTCTGCAAATAACTAACTGCTACTAACTGCTACTAACTGCTACTAACTGCCACTAACTGGCAACTGCCACTAACTGCTACTATCTGCTGCAAACGGCGCGCAAATGCGTGGGCGCGATTGCAGCAGTTAGTAGCAGTTACTGGCAGTTAGTAGCAGTTCTTTGACATTAGGGTCACACATCCTAACTGTGACACAAACACATTTAAGACGCTAGATAAGATCTATAAAGATCACGAGAAAGAAAAGAAAGATTTGTATGAAGAGAGAGTACTTCAGTCAGAGAAAGGATCCTTTGTCCCTCTCGTCTTCACAACCTCTGGAGGTATGGGACCGCTATGCACTGTATTTGTAGATCGTGTCTCTGAGATGATAGCTGTCCATAAAAAAGAAGCCAAGAGCCAAGTCAAAAATCATATCAGAACACGATTCAGATTTGATCTGTTAAGAAGTACACTCATTGCACTAAGAGGAATCAGAGGAAGATCAACGGCCCAGCATCTTGAACTGCATGACATCTCCTTCAACCTCATTCCCCAGAAGACGAACTTTGAGGTCTCCTAGATTTGTTTATGTAAATTTTGATATTTTACTGTACTATTTTATGTTGTATATAATTTTACGGACGAAATGATCCCAGGGGGGACTCCCAACCCACCGCTTCGGCGGGTAGTTGATGCACCTTTCACAAGCAAGAGCCACTTTGGTCTACTTGCTGTGAGGTGTCTCAGCTACATGGGTTGGGGGTCCCCCCTTTTTTTTTCTTTTTTTTCTTTTTTTTGTTGTTAGTAGCAGTTAGTAGCAGTTAGTAGCAGTTTCTTTGAACTTTGATCCTCCTGTGTGGAGGAGTCTTATCCGATCGCAAAGTATTGTTATCAAGCTGCAGGCTGAACTTCTGGAAATAAATATAAGCAGTTGGAATCCGTGCGCTCCACCGTCAAGACCGCCGTTCAAGACACTGTCCAAGCTGAGATGAAGACAATAGACATACAGTCAAGCTGTGTCTAAAACTGCACCTGTGCTTACAGAAGATAGTTTGAAAAAGGTTGTACAGAATGCTGTATCGGAAGAGGATCGCAGTAGGAACGTACTCATCTTTGGTTTGAAGGAGACTGATGAAGAAAAACTGTGCTTTAAAGTTGACGTGATTTTTCAGCAGATTGAAGAAAAACCACGTTTGAAGCTATCCGCCTATCCGGGTTGGAAGGAAATCAGCCGACAAGACGAGACCAGTCAAAGTTTCGCCAGGTAATTCTAGTACCGTTCATCAGATAATACATATCATCAGATAATTCCAAACAACTGAGACTGTGTGAAGATCATAAAACTGTTTTCATATCTCCAGATCGATCACCTGAAGATCGAACTATCGATCAGCGGTTGGTCTTGGAGATGAAACAGATAGCCAAAGATCAAGATACAAACAAAACATTATTATATCAGAACTCAGAAGTGGTAATATTTGTGGTGAGGACAAGATGTTGTGTGTGATAAACTTTTTTTAAATATGTCAAATAAGTAATTTTGCTTTGGTTCTTAAATTTGTTACTAGTATATTCAATGGAGGTATGTCCAATGAACTCATGTCACCTAATATGTCACCTAATTTGGCTTTCTAATTCCTAATATGTCTTCCTCAATTTTCCTAATGACAAGAAACCATTCACATCTTCTTCAAGGTACGGACTTCGACATCAAATCAGACCAGAAAAACCCTTATCAATTAAAACTCAAGTCAGATCAGAAAATCCTTTGTCAATTAAACGTCAAGTCAGATTAGAAAAACCCTTGTCAAATAAATCTCAATCCCAAGTAGCAGACTCAGTAAAAGTAGTAGAAACATATCATTCTGTTGAAGTAGGAACTTCTAACAATCATAGCCCAGTTGAGGCTCCAATCAGAAATGGAAGCAACCCTGATGCCCCTTCTGTTGTGTATCCATGTGGTAAATGCTCTCATGATGTCACCGGCTTCGAATGCGTTAAGTGTGATGGTCCCTGTGAAAAATGGTATCATACTAAGTGTTGTATGCACAAAAAAACTTTTGAAAAACTTGGGCAACACTCAGAAGTAATGTGGGTATGTAAGAATTGTAAGGCCTTAGAGAAGAAACCGGCTAAGCTAGTTAAAGAAGTTAAATGGGGTAATTATGCTTCTTTAAGTGAGATATCCAATGCTGCTGATTTAGCCTACAGTGAAATTATGAAATGGACCAAGAACATGTTCCTAGTGCCACGGGGCAAAGTGGGCAACGCCTTCATTTTTGAAGTAAGCAGATTACTCAACCTGTTTAATGACAAGACAGAATGGGAGAGTATAGCGTTGAGACTACTATTTATCTTCATTCCTATGATGCTGCAAAAACCATCTAAAAACTCTCGTGAAAAGGATCACAACATCTATCTTGATAAAAGGCTCAAGTTGTGGAAAGTTGGGGACTTGAACGCTATAATCAGTGAAGGGTGTGAGATTCAGAAACGACTTGAAGAAACACGTAAAGCCCAGGAGAGATCCCTTGCTACCAAATTTGCACAGCTCATGATCCATGGCAAAGTCTCAGCAGCAACCAGTCTCATAAATCGTCAAAGTGGTGGACTGTTGGATGTTGATGAAACGGTTATTGGACAGCTAAAGGAAAAGCATCCCTCTGCTATGAATGCAGCAGATGAAATTTTGATCACAGGTAACAAAGTGGCAGTCGAAGAAGTTATCTTTGAAGCCATCGATTCAATGTTAGTGAAAAAGGCTGCTAAGCTGACATCAGGATCAGGTGGACCAACGCTAGTAGATTCAGAGTGCTGGCAGCACATCCTGTGTTGTAGTGCATTTAGTAAATCCCAAGAGCTTGTCGCTGAAGCAATTGCCAGATTAGCCAGGCGTGTATGTACTGAAGATGTAGATTTCAAATCAATAGCAGTGCTCACAGCTGGTAGGCTTGTCCCCTTAGATAAATGTCCAGGCCTAAGACCAATTGGTATTGGTGAGATCCTGAGACGGATTATTGGGAAGTGTGTGATGATGGTATTAAAAAAAGATGTTCAGAAGAATGCTGGATCACTTCAAACATGTGCAGGCCATGAAGGGGGGATCGAGGCAGCAATACATGCTATGGCAGAGGTGCACGATGATGAGGACACGGAAGCCATTTTGTTAGTGGATGCTTCCAACGCATTCAACGCTCTCAATAGGACTGCTGCTACCAACAACATGCAGTATGTTTGCCCACCACTTGCTAAATATTTTGAGAACACCTACAGAGAACCAACAGACCTTTATGTGGCAAACAGCAAGGGAGTGATCATCAAGAGCTGCGAAGGTTTCACTCAAGGAGACAATATTGCCACTGGTGGATATGCTCTTAGCACCAAGCCACTTATCGACCGCCTGAGAAACATCATCAAACAGGTGTGGTTTGCCGATGATAGTGCTGCTGGAGGGAAATTGGAGGCAGTGTATAAGTGGTGGAAGGAGTTGCTCCAAGTTGGACCTATGCATCTTTTGAGCTTAAGCAGGCATCTTTTTTGCGCCAAAGCGCAATGTCCAGGGTGTCACGGGGCCTCTACATATATATTAAATTATTAACCATTCATTCTGTATGTGCACGAAAATTTATTTCAATCAATGGTTATTTTCCTAACCCATCTAAAAGCATTCTAGTAGTGAAGGACCCTCAGATGATCGACCAGGCCAAGGCATTGTTTGGAGAGTTCAATATGCAAATAACATCAGGCACAAGGCATCTTGGTGCAGTACTTGGCAATACAGGTGTCAAAGATCAGTACATTGCCGATAAGGTCCAAGGGTGGTGCGAAGACATCAAGATGCTAGCTGATATTGCAGAATCTGAGCCTCAAGCAGCCTATTCAGCCTACATCTCTGGCATACAACACCGATGGAAGTTTGTTCAAAGGACTGTTCCTCATATCTCTGAAGCCATGGAGCCGCTAGAACATGAAATAAGACTAAAGCTTCTGCCAAAGATGCTGGGCAGGGAGATTTCAGACTTAGAGAGGGACGTGTTAAGTCTACCAATAAGATTGGGAGGATTGGGCATTGGTAAACCCACGAGGAATGCCAGTCTGAGTACACAGCTTCCAAGCTACTCACCACCGAGCTTACAAAGGCAATAGTTGATCAACAGGAAATTTACACTGCATCCAGTAACCTCACCAAATCAGGGAAAGAAATGATAAAAAATTTGAAGAATTCCGAGCTCCAAGCCAAGTTTAACGCTATAGCTGAAAGATGTGGCACCTCCTCTAAGAGAGCACTACTAGCAGCAAGAGAAAAGGGAGCGTCCAGTTGGCTTAACACATTGCCACTTCAGCAGTATGGCTACACTCTGAACAAAGAGGAGTTTCGAGACAGTGTCTGCTTACGCTACAGCTGGTGGATACCAAACACTCCCATCACCTGTGGATGTGGGAAAACAAGTGATCTTGACCACCTTCTCACCTCTAAGCTAGGGGGTTATGTGATAATGACCCACAACAACATCAGAGACACATTAGCAAATCTCCTTCGTGAGGTATGTCATGATGTGAAAGTCGAACCCCAGCTACAGAAGGTAAATGAGGGTGACTGCCTCAACCCCAAGACTATAACAGGTGACCAAGCTCGGCTTGACGTATCTGCTAGAGGAGTTTGGACTCCATTTGATAAGACCTTTCTTGACATAAGGGTTTCACACCCCAATTGCTTATCAAACAGGACCAAAACTCTTCCAAGAAGTATATGAAGAGAACGAAAAGGAGAAGGAGGATGAGTACTTGGAGAGAGTGTTGAACGTAGAGAAGGCCACTTTCACCCCAGCCGTATTTCTCACAACTGGAGGCATGTCCAAAGAATGTAAGCGGTTTCTAAATAGAGTGGCAGACCTCATCGCCAGAAAAAGAAAAGAGAGGTATTGCGATGTGGTAAGACATGTAAGGACAAGAATAAGATTCGATATGTTAAGAACCACACTCATAGCTCTTCGAGGGTACAGAGGGAAAAAAATGGACAGCAAATATGAGACACCACTATCAGAAGTCTCTTATAACCTCATCCCTGCCCCTGTGATGGAGTAGATGTGTATATATCTGATTGTTGATATTTAATATTATATAATATTGGTAGCAGTGGACAATTTCCGTTACCTCTGTATTGTGCTCTGCCAATTGCAACACTTGAATTACTTTATTGTATATATATACTGTTTGACACGTTTTTTAAAGGAATTTTTCCGGTATATTCATATATTGAGTATCTAGTTTTTGGATTATATCGCAAGGCCAGCCGCTTTGACATCGGTAATCTTTATTTTTATTTTGATTGTTGATATGTAAGCGGGATAAAAATACTTTATTTCATTTCATATATACTAATACCTACAATTAGTAGATTTATATTATTCGTTAAGATGTACAAGATACGCCAGTTGTTAGTCGCCTGAACTCATACACGAATTTATATCCAGTTTGGACAAAAATGGCCGTGTTATATGGGCCAAAAACCATATGCCCATTTTTGGAAACACAAAAATAATATGACCAGATAGGTTTGGCCCCTAAATTTAAAATGATTAAATTTCAATATTTTCGTATGATTCTTTAACTTCAGGTCATAGACTATAATTAATAATCCCGACAGCATGATTTGTATCACGTCGTGACCCCCATCGTCGTTTCTTTGTAGTGTTTCTACGATACAAGGGAGCCGCGCACTCGTGCACAGCGGGTCATACAACATATGACAAAGCATAACCATGTCACATTGTCAAAACTTAGTCATGCAATAACCTTAATTGACGATGTCAATTCATGGCAGCTCGGTGCGGCACAGTAGCGCATCTCGCCGATCTAGCCAGATCTAGCCAGTAACGCATCGCGCTACAAGCAATAACCATGTAATAACCATGTAAGACACTCAGGCGTCATATCATGTCCATGTCATAACTTGTCATACATTGTATGACCCGCCGCGCACGGGTGCGCGGCTCCCCTGTATCGTTGAAACTCTACAGGGGTTTTACTATAATGATGCGACCCGGTAATAATTAGCGGGTGATATTCGTAAAATATTTGTTTGTTGTTCCACATTCCAATTCGGCGCGCATTTTCAGTCTTGGTAGAGTATGAACTTACAATAATAATTATAATTATTAATTGCAACGCGACGACATTTAATATTTATCCTCGTAGCACGATTGTTGCGTAGTTGGTAGTGCGTACCGTACAGGCTACATCGTTACTGGGCGGCGCTCAGCCTGTCATTCCGCCAAATGTTTATGAACATAATAGCCTGGGGTCCCCAGGTAAGCTACAGCGTTATTTAACCAGACCCACAATGCACATATAAGTATGACATGGTTAAGTAGGCCGTGCGCCATCGACCATAAAATGCGCGTGCTGACCATTGAATTGTTTTTTTGGCTCTTACTAAATCGCTCGCCCAAAAATTTCACGTGACTTTGGTTTTTTTGGTTTTGCAGCCTTACAAAACGGTTTTACATAAACTCTAATCCCAACCCTAACCCTTACCATAACCCCGAATCTATCCATAATCTTGACCATTGTTAATGATCTGGGCTACTTCGAAGAAATTTAGACGAGTAACATCCGTCAATCCATAATCTTAACCACAACCCTAACCCTAACCCGAGCCCTAAATAATCGAATTCACGTTTTACCAGCCTGTCTTACTGGGCCGCGCTCAGCCTGTCTGCTGTCCACTGTCATTCCGCCTAATCTCTATTCTATGTTTATGAACATAATAGCCTGAGGTCCCCAGGTAACAGCCGGTCACGTGACCAAAACGGTTTTTTGCCCATAACTGTCCAGGGAAGCATTTTAACCCTACGTCATGGGGGTGATTCGGAATCAGCGTCCAAAAATACACCGATCCAGATCACTTTCATGCCTAAAGGGCCTTCTCACAAGAATTTTCTTAAAATTTGGGCGAGCGATTTAGTTGTATCACGTTGCGACCCCCACGGTCGTTTCACTATAGTGGGTGTCAAGTAATTTGCGAGCCGCATGGCACGAGAAATCTCAGGTGCAACTGTACGAAAAGAACTCGCGTGCGCGAAGCGATAATCTCAGTGCTAAATTATTACTGCGTGTACTGTAAAGTCACATTTACAAAGTTCCAGACTATTTGATGTTATGTGTTAACTTTTTTGAGGGTGTGATCGCTATGTTGACAAAAAGCTTATCTCTGGGCTCTGGCTTTTTAAATTTTTTGACTTGTAGCACTTTCTTAATCAATCAATTATCATCTTCAATTATCATCTTGAGATTTGATAATCAAGGTCAAACATCTGCTCAATACCTTGACAAGGCATGGAATGGACGATTCGAAACGTGCGCGCATCAATTATTCTTATTTGCTTACATGGGGACCCTGGGGTTTACTGTATAAATACTTAAGTCTTGGTATTGAGACTATTAAATCAGTTAAAAGCCATAATTTTAGTCACAATATTTACAGAATGGAGCTTCCAAACTAACCACATAATTCAAATTTGTATTATTGGTATCCTAAGAATAATACATAATATGTAACAGAACTTAAATTCATCTGTATAATAAACTATTAACTAACAATATTACATACGTCATGCAGTGCTTCAAAGAACCATGTTTTTGAAGAAGTTTCAAAGTTAATATTTGGTTCCATATCGGGTAAAACTATTAAAGGGCATGATAACAGGAAAATAGACTGATATCATACTGTTTCCGGTCTATTAGCCAAATCTCTAGACGGGTACTCTGTTACTTGTCGTTTGTGATAACATAAAAAGGTGGTATGTGGTAGATATTTATACAGCATAGTCTACAATCTAGATCTTTAAAACGAAGTAAGAGTTATCACGCCTATATTAGTCGTTTATCTCTCCGTTATATCTACAATTCTAACATCATTGGGCAGCATGAGACAAGCGGAAAAAAAAACATACGAATAGATTTCAAGCTCATAAAAGATCGTTGTTGGAGACCGGAGATTTCAAAACTAAAGTTTGATAGTCGAAGTTCTCCTGTAAAATTTGAGTCCAGGTAGAGCACTTTCGTTCGACAAAGTCCAACCTTAGGGATTGTCGAACTACAGTTGTACCTACTTGTCGAACTTGAGTATGTGCACCGAATTTACCGTGGTAAAAAACATCTTCACACCGTGAAATGTGCAAAAACTACAAAAGGTTCGCCTTTTAGTCTATCAATAATTTAAGGAGGCTTTGCCGAGACAAATTAAAATATACCCAACTACCATCTGTAGCCTATTTTCTAATAATAGAACAATCTTCAGCTAACATGGCAATTAGAATGTTACGGGAGTGTGCAAAATAAGAATTATTCCCTGTCAACTTTACCCTTAAAGTTAACCTGATTCCTGACCAATGTTACTTCCTCAAACAATTAACACCATTAACAATTAACAACTGAGCTTCTATACTTGATATTCAAATGAAGCGGTAAGTAAAAATTGATAATATAACTAAATAATTTCCTAAAGTTTGGGAGCATCTCTTGACATATACAGTCGTAGATCTCAACCCAGCTTTTTCACAATATAATATGTCCCTAGAGAAGACAGAAATGCTGCGTTGACTGAACGGTAATTGTCCTGAGAAGATTTCCGATAACGTCGGTAAACGAGTTGGGGCCAGAAGTCTCTCCATCAAATGCAATGAATAAGTGTCTGAATGGCAGTTCTATGCTGTGAAGGCAGCAAATACATCTTTGCAATTCCCGTCCAAGATTCTTCTCCAAGAGGGCTATAATCCCATTGTGACCGGTGATGTCACAAGATCTAATTGGCGGTGTGTCGATCCCCACCTCCTTACAATGCGTTCAAGGTGGCAGCAGCTGAAAGTGGAAAACTGAGCAAACATTTGAAATAGTTTTTTAGAGTTAAGTAGAATTTTTACGAGCAATTTTACAGATTATTTTGATTTAATTGACTTTAATGTTGATGAAAAACTTACCGGTTCCATTCTCCGTGGCTGCAAATCCAAGGTAACGACCAGATGGCTGCGTTACAAGGGTCGTGTTTCTCAGTAACCTTCTGTCTAATCTTGTGTTGATCCAAAGCTAACGTCTGTTCATCCAGCTCGGCCTTTTTCTGTTAAGGTTCATAAAATTGGTCCTCTGACTGTCTTTATTGGCTCTATCTTTGGATTTCTTCAGTCTCCTGAAATATATTAAGCCACATTAGATGATACGTAAAGAATTGTTTAAGCATACCCAAAAGGATTTCTTTTATATTAATAGCTTAATAAAAATCCAACATTAAGATGTATTTGAAAAGTAACTTTAAAGGACATGCAGAGCGACCAATATCGACTAAATCAATGCTTGGTAGCACAAACCGGAGGTTAGAAATGAATACTTGACCACATGGTTGTTGCATGGGTCACTTGCAACATATATCACATACCTTGGTTTTACATTTCCTTTTCAATAACTAAATCAGAGCGACCTCCAATCTCCATAGATTTTCAAACGCATGGTCCGACCATATCGACGAGAATTTTCAAATGATTTCGGCATTTCAATTCCGGCCGCGGTTGCTGAGTTTCTGAAAAATAAATCATTATAAAACATTATTGGGATTTAATATTGTCTGAAATATTCGAATTTTCGAATGTTGACGACGGACTTATCGAATGAATAGTTACATAATGCCATCTGCAAAATTACAGGTCTCAAAATATTGAACACGTGTGTAACGGCGTTACGGCACTTTTGTCCCCCTCTATTATTCCTAGTATATCTATAATATTAGAGCTATTCTCAATTCTGGTGTATCTGAACAGTGAACAACGTTAGAGCTACTAAAGTCTGGTGTATCGTAACAATATAAATACTAGTGAAGTATGGTGTATCTTAACAATATAAGAACTAGTGACGTCTACGTCTGTAGACTATCGTCCTGACGCGGACGATACAGGGGGAGCCGCGCACTTTGTGCGCGGCGGGTCATACAACGTATGACAACGATTTAGTAGGAGCGTGTTTTTTAGCTCGTATTTCGGCTTACTGGGCGGCGCTCAGCCTTCACATAGCCATGTGCCTACGCGTACTGCGTGACGCGCTTGTTTCACAAGTAGGATCTTTTGCCGCCTACGGCGGTCGCGCGCTACTGCAAGCGAGAGGGCTCTGGTTAGAGCAACGCTCAGCCTGTCATTCCGTCGAATCTTTATTCGGGCTGATATGAGTGAATTACGACCTCCATCGCCTTGGAAAAAAGTGCGAATGCTCATTGGATGTTAGAGCGCACGTGACTCGCATTCACGTGCCCAGGAAACCCTACCGGCTGGGGTATATCTCCAAAAGTAAAATAGATAGAACCTTCCGGTTTTCAACAAAATTTCCGTCTCGTAAATTTAAAGTTAGCTCCCCAGGAGCCAAATTTGAGACAACGTAGATTCTGAATTAAACCGAAAAGTTTGATTTTGGGCTAAATAAAAGATCACAGCTTTTAAACTTTGCAAAGAAATGTCGTTGTCATGACTACTAGGCTCAATGCAGCGTGCGAAAGGTAAACTTGACGTGACGCGCGACGCCAAACGTGCTGTTGAGAATCTATAACCTCTAGCAAGCCCAGCAGCCGGTAAGGTTTTCTGGGTGATCGGTCAGAACCAATTACAGCCGCGCAACAGATCGCGTGCACGCCAACTACCAATAAGAAAGAAGGAGTGACGTTTGCGCTACAAGAGCCGCGCGCTCAGTTAGATTGTAAAATCTGATTATTTGATTGTAAAATCGCATAAACGCGCCTATTTGCGCGTATTATAGGGTTCAATTACGCCAGGCTATGTTTATGAACATAATAGCCTGGGGTCCTCAGGTAAATTTCGGCCAGCACTTTATTTCGGAAATAATCAAAAAGTTATAATACTTCCCATTTAACAATTTTGTTGAAATTTGGACAGCTTACGCATTACGTAAACACTTATGTTTTACTAAACCTAAATTAGTTTGAGCAATTTCGATGGTCAGAATTTGTAGTTATCAACGAATTTATTGTCATACGTTGTATGACCCGCCGCGCACGAAGTGCCCGGCTCCCCCTGTATCGTCAGGACGATAAAGGGTGAAACGACCGTGGGGGTCGCAACGTGATACGACAAAAAATCAACGAATTTCGTCAAATTACGCGACTTTTACACCTAATTTTGCTTGCTAAAGCCGCGCACCATCAAATATGGCACCTAGGCGAAACTCACTGATCATTCCAAAAAGGTATGACAAATTTGGTACTGTTCTAGAAAACAATGGCACAAAAATTTTGAAAATCCGAGCAAATTTATTTTAATCGTGCACCCCCTAGGTTAAGACTAAGTGAACGTACATTTCATCTAACTATGTCTATGTCTAATGGGTCTACGCGTGAAGTACTCAAGTAGTTATACGACTACGCGTAGTATACTACCATATTTACTAACCCGCGACGTGGTAATCACCAATATTATAATATAACTGACAATGGTCCAATCGCCAATGTTGACGTTGATCCAAAATTGGCAACAATGTCAAGTGTACGGCAGTTTAAGGTTTTAGGAACAATATTTAAAAATAAAACTCCTCTCCTTCATGTTTTGTCGGAAAAGATAAAATCGCCATAAAATTGGCAAACCTCGTCCTACATTCTTACATTCTTCACAAAAATACGCGTTCATATCCTCAAAACCAATAGATAAAGACATGGACGATGTAAGTCAGCTAGTATGTATTTTACAAAAATGCTCTTGACCGCATCAGATGTAGCCTCACAACCATAAACCTCGTATAAACGGGCGGTTGCCGTCGGGGGCTGGCTGTCTACTGTCAAGTATAAAATAACGTCATTACCGTATGAAATTTTTACAGCAGCTTGAATATTAGGTTGCATAATTTGGAGGACCGAGGACGGCATATAGAAACTCCACGATGTAGTTTCAGTCCAGGATCTCAAAAAATTGAATTTAAATGTTCTGCATCATAATTCTGAAAGCTGAGTCTAGTTTAAATGTTCTGCAATGTAATTTTGAAGCTCAGCCTTGTTCACGATTATACTCATACGACATACAGCCGCCATCGAAAGAATCTTGCATTTGCGAATCACATAGAAATCAAAACTTATTACTTCTTATACAAGATTTTACCAAAAAATGTCGATCACTTACAACGTATTCCTAAAAAAATATAGAACTCTTAATCTAGAAATATTTTATATTTTCTACAATACAACACACTGAACCTTGAATTCAGTTATTAATTCAATGAAACTTTTACTTTTCATACAAGATCGCAAAACTTATAATAGTCATCAAATCAAACTATTCCTAGATTTTCATAATGATTCAATCTCCAAAATCTGTCACTCATAATAATTAGCTATCTGATTTAAAATTATAAGAAGTTCTCTTAGTGCTTGCAGACATTATTACAATAACCTAACCCGTTCTATGGGAATAACACTGTATCTGGATCCAAGCTCTTCCAATCAAGACTTCCAACGTGGTACATACAAAATGAAAATCTCGAAAATCTCAAAGGGGACAGTCTTCACCCAGATTTCTAAGTCCAATTTTCCGAAATAATGCTTGATTTGACCAAAAGAAGGAGCATTTTATTCTGTGGTGTATAAATCTCTGACTAAATGTAACGTGACGAACATTATTGTAAAGTTCAGCTCTCGACATCTAGCTTGGTCGTTGTCTTTCGTAGAAAAGAACATACGCTTCCGAGGAGACGATGTCTGATCTCGATATACTTGACACCCTGCAAAAAAGGAAAACATTGGTTGATTTTGTAAAAGTTGCAGGTCAGTAACATTTCAAGTTAAAATTAGCATAACCAACGAAATTAGCGTTAGTAATCAGTTATGTCCGGCAAAACCTAGTCACAACAGCCACTGAGCCACAGTATGTCAAATTATGGAGAGATTACGTATCAACAAATCATCAATTTAAATAAAAACAATAACAGATAAGTTTATAAATTATTTAATAAACAAATGTGTACTCACGATGAATCACTGAACCGGTGCCACCGACTGCCAACTTTGCAGTACGCGATATAATGCCCACTAAAGGTGTTCCCACTGTGATTAGACACTCCAACCAGATCGTATTTTGGGGTGCAAGCTGCGGATAAAGTTACTGTGTTATTGTGTAAACAGTAAATAAGCCGTTTTCTGACAAAATTGGTATAGCGGCCACTCAAAAATCAAATGGTTTTAAGCACTTTTGTCACATTTTTACCAACTTCGCCATCTTAGGGGACTCAAAAAGAGGTTTCTGTGGCCGAGGATTGGTTTTAATGGTTTTCAGGGATAGTTCTTGAGCCTAGAAATAAATTTGGATAAAATAATTCATAATTTCTTTCAGCACATTAGTCAGAAAACCGCATAGTGTACTCTGTATACGTGTTGTGCACCATTCAAGTAAAATGAATAGTTTATAACGGAATTAATATATATTATTATGGCGGGAAAGGTTTTAACAATAGAGTTGGCAAGTAAGATTTCCGGTTTGAATAATTCTCTAATATCAATGTTAAGATATCTTGTAAAAATCACGTACAATGTGAATGGGACGACAAGTCGGACAGATCGAGGTTTTCTATTGGGAAGTCCACTTTTGTAGACAGCTTTGTTCTGTACCGAACCTCGGAGAAGCGCTTGAGATGCAACACTAATATTGGCGGAAACCTGGAAAATCGTACGTCATAAATTCCACGGAAAGTTATATTCATGAAACTCAACATCTGAATATTTTGGATCGACTTGATTTGCGATTTTAAAATGAGACAAAATTGTGGGATAGTCAACAATATGATACAAAATATGATACCTTTCTATTGAAAACTGTTTGGTGCATTTCTGCCTCTTTTTGCAGTTTTCGCACGTCGGCTTCTCGTCTCCGTCTAGAATTTCCTCCTGATAAATTTATATTTTACCATCAGAAATTTATGTTTACCTTACTCGGGAATATTATAACCGGGATAAAGTGGTGGGTTTTGGAAGATTCTGCCATATTTTTCCCGGTCAAAAATTTTACCAGTCATAAAAAAACCCGCCGACTCAGATTATGGGGTTCCAAGGGGGTGGTGATCATCATATTTTACCTGAAGTCTCATATGTGCTAGAGAAGACTTTTGAAGCAGTGGATGGAGGGCTGTAACTTTATTGGCGGTTGCTACCATAATTTCGTTATAAAAATCACAATTTGGTTATAGAAATCAGATTTCAGGGTGGACCGTGATTCTCACTTCTCTTGCCCATGAATCAGTGAATTGTAGAGAAGAAAACAATTTATATGTTATAGAAGAAAACGAAAATAATAATAATATATAATATATACTATAATAATAATGTCTCTAAAGATTGATCGCTTCTCGTGTGCAGTGTGTAGACTAAAGAAAGAGGGAGTTTTTCCCGTTAAAGTAACTTTTAGCCACATCCCGCTAGAAGTGAGTAAACTGTGCCACTATTTCATGGTCCACGGTGGATTGATTACTGGAGCAGTTGAAGATGCAAAGCCAAGACGTTCCCCAAAACCAAGCGGTGGTATGAAAGTCTTGTTAAGACAACAATACAACTTCGAATTTGACGGTCAGCAGCTCAGGAGGATATCAATAATGATAATGGCGGGGACATTAGCGATAATGAGAATGAGAATAAGCTTTAATGAGTTTTGACTTATTATTGCTTAGATTTATTTTCCTTTAAATAGACGTGTCTTTTTTTCTATTTCTGAGTAATATCAATAACTGTAAATTGAAATAACTTCTTTAACAAGTAACAAAAACAGAAATTTCGGTTGAAAATTTGTTGACCTCTGAAAAAAAACTTGAAAGGTCGGCCACCGGTAAATACATGACCGGGATAATTTGGCGGGTTTTGGGAAAGTCCGCCATATTTTTCCCGGTCATTAATTTTCCCAGTCATAAATTAACCCGCTATAATATTCCCGAGTAAGGTAGTCAAGAATGAGACGGTTCATGATACAAATTTCATATACAATTTGTGGTAATACTCCCCCCCAATACTTATACTGAAACATGCAATAAAAACAGCGATAAATCTTGTGGACTAGGCGCAACAATACATACCTGTGTAAATTCTGCAAAACAAGACAGTAGGTTAAGCCCAGAACTCTTGGACCGGGGCAGAGGCAGCGAAAGGTCCCAAAATGGGTCGAAAGTGACAGATTTGTGATCACAGACACTGCAGGTCAGAGTGCTTTTGAGTAAACCCACGAATATGTCCACAATAGTACTGTTATCGTATGATGTGTACCCATTCCACCGATGTTCGGCCAGCTGAAGGTCTCTGAAATTAATGGATTTTAATTTACCAAACTTAGTCTGTTCATGACGTCAAATTTACGTCGTGACAACGCGCCGCGCGTCGTTGTCATTGGTAACGGACGAAATTTAAAAGTATTTTACATATCAGATTATTGTCCGCGTGTGCGCTTTTAGAACTTCGATATTTTGTTTCATAGTAAGGGGAAAAGTGGTCGATTTAAGGGTTCCGTTGGATTTGAATGTTCACAAGGATTTCTCAACGGAATATGGTAGTTAGGACCCCTACGAACATAATTAGACTTGTTGCCAATTTTGTATCTCAACAGAAACACCACTTTTACCACTTTTTACCACCTTTGTACCACCTGTCTGGTTTGCCAAATATCTTTAGTTGTGAACGTCGTAAAAGGCTGCAAATTAACCTAGAATGTTTATCTTATCAAGGAGTAAAACTTTTGTGTGAAAAATTTTTACATTGGACAATCAGCTAATTGGATAATTACCAATTAGTTAATCACCAAAAAAAGTGAAAATTTTTTATTGGCTCAAAATGATTGAAATCGTTTGAAACACGGAGAAATGTAGTTTTTAGAAAAACTTCAAAAATTTTTCACTTAAAAATTTTTCACTTAAAAATTTTTTTCGAGACTTGGAAAAAAGTTTGAAAATTTAAAAATATTTTTTTCCGCCAAAAGTGATCGAATTGCATGAAACGTGGATAAAAATGCTTTGCAGAAAAACTTCGAAGATTTTGAGATAGGGGAATACTAAAATCATCAATATTTGAAGTTGGAGTTCAGTAAATCTCGACATATTTTAGTAATTAGGAATAGCTTAGCGGAAAGGGCTGAACCTGAAAAAGGTTAACCACACAATATTAGAGTTTCATAACTAATTACAATACAGCTTTATCAAATTCCACATAAAGAAACAGCACAAAAGGACCATTTAAGATCGAACCGATTTTACCTGCTGTACTATCATTTTATTGATTTCAATGATCAAAACCTCTGTACCGTCAATCTTGCCAATCTATACCGGGTATCTGAATGTACCGGACCTCTTATTTACCTCTATAATTAGACCCAGTTGTGCAAGAAATGCGATTTCTCACAGGGGTTTCTTTTAACTGTGCACTTTTTGTCACTCTCGCAACTCGCAAGAGGCCCGGTATTATAGGGGGGTATAGGAAGCGAGTGTAAATATACCTTCCATCATCCACTGTGTCCTGATAGATCCAGTGAAGAGCGAGTAGCGAAGAGTTTGATCACTAACCTAAAGCTCTAAAGAAGAAGAGGGCTAAAGAGACTCACTTTGATCAATCAATCTAAAAAGGGTGGGTCAGTCTCTCTGTTTTCATCAGATTCTGATGAAAGGCTGTTAAGCTCAGGACGGTGATCTTAATAGGTCGGATAGCTGTACCTGGTTGCTTCCAGCCCACCCTTGTCGCTTGAAAATAAGTTCTCACCCCACCTCTTCCAAAAATGCAGTTACCAGAGCAGGAAACTCTTCTTCCTACTCTTCTTTCAACCCAAACAAAATCAGGTTCCAGCTCCTCTCCTCCTCTGCAGCCACAATCTTATCTCCTTCTTCGGCGTTTTACTGTTGCATACTGTATCACTTGCACTGTTCTTTTGCACTTGCAGTACTCCTGCACTGTAGCTCTGTGTCCCTGACTACACCGTGGTTTACACTGCCCCTCAACTGCAATCTTAAGTAACTTTAGTTCCGGCACTCTTTGGCCATTAAAATAACCAACTCCAATGAAACCCCGTGTAGCTACGTTCTGCTACATCCATGCTAGCACCACCCAGCTACCACCAGTTTACTCTAAATCTAGCTATTTCTAGCAACTTTTCAATGCTATCTCCAGCTCTATCCCGACCCTGGCAATGACATATGGGGGTTATTCGAGGTATCTGGCATAGCAAACGAAGCGGCATGCGCATTCACAATACAAAAAAGCCACAGTGGATGATGGAAGGTATATTTACACTCGCTTCCTATACCCCCCTATAATACCGGGCCTCTTGCGAGTTGCGAGAGTGACAAAAAGTGCACAGTTAAAAGAAACCCCTGTGAGAAATCGCATTTCTTGCACAACTGGGTCTAATTATAGAGGTAAATAAGAGGTCCGGTACATTCAGATACCCGGTATAGATTGGCAAGATTGACGGTACAGAGGTTTTGATCATTGAAATCAATAAAATGATAGTACAGCAGGTAAAATCGGTTCGATCTTAAATGGTCCTTTTGTGCTGTTTCTTTATGTGGAATTTGATAAAGCTGTATTGTAATTAGTTATGAAACTCTAATATTGTGTGGTTAACCTTTTTCAGGTTCAGCCCTTTCCGCTAAGCTATTCCTAATTACTAAAATATGTCGAGATTTACTGAACTCCAACTTCAAATATTGATGATTTTAGTATTCCCCTATCTCAAAATCTTCGAAGTTTTTCTGCAAAGCATTTTTATCCACGTTTCATGCAATTCGATCACTTTTGGCGGAAAAAAATATTTTTAAATTTTCAAACTTTTTTCCAAGTCTCGAAAAAAATTTTTAAGTGAAAAATTTTTAAGTGAAAAATTTTTGAAGTTTTTCTAAAAACTACATTTCTCCGTGTTTCAAACGATTTCAATCATTTTGAGCCAATAAAAAATTTTCACTTTTTTTGGTGATTAACTAATTGGTAATTATCCAATTAGCTGATTGTCCAATGTAAAAATTTTTCACACAAAAGTTTTACTCCTTGATAAGATAAACATTCTAGGTTAATTTGCAGCCTTTTACGACGTTCACAACTAAAGATATTTGGCAAACCAGACAGGTGGTACAAAGGTGGTAAAAAGTGGTAAAAGTGGTGTTTCTGTTGAGATACAAAATTGGCAACAAGTCTAATTATGTTCGTAGGGGTCTTAACTACCATATTCCGTTGAGAAATCCTTGTGAACATTCAAATCCAACGGAATGCCACTTTTCCCCTTACTATCAAGTTAATTTTCACAATTAACAATTCTATTATTATAAACTTATTATTATTATATTCGGAGTGCCACATATGGCAAAATTTAAAGGCTTGCACAAATCCTAACATACTTCATTCATTAAGCCTTAATTGAAAATTTGGCTCGGATAATTTAAAAATCAAATTTTCGATGTCTCTACAGTGCAGTCTACACGTGTTAAGCCCCTACAATAATTCATCACTCACGTATATCCTTTGGGGGGCTCTTCTATCTTTCTTTTTCCCTTCTTCCCTGTGTTCAGATCCTCGTGAAGACCCTCCATGAAGAAACGAAGGAATTCTTGAGAATCCTGCTGACTGAAACAGCGGCCAAGTTTAAAACTTCTGGTCACATACTCAGATTGTCTCATCATGACAAATACAGATAATAAGAAGCAATTTTTAAACAGTGACAATGAGCTATTCTTACATTTCTCTCGTTATGAATGATGGCTGTACAATTTAAATTGCGTGTCTGAATTGAGGTGCATGTAATTTAGCAAGTTGAGCGGGTGCCAATTATTGTACAATGTACAAAGGTACGTCTTACAGAATACGATGTATAATGTGCTATATGTAGGGTGGTAAAAAGGGTAATGAAGACTGGAACAATAATAGAAAAGATAAGGAGTGTTACTATAAGTTACAATTAAGTGGTTATTATAAGAAATGTAACACGCTGATATCATCTCATGACTCGACAGTGTGGATATAGAATAGAGTACAATTTACAGTATTTAATGTATAGGATACATCTTATGTATAGTGTAGATACAATAACGGTGTATAACTGATTGTCGGTGAATTTTTCAGGAAATCTGAAGTTATCTCACTCAGGAAAGGAAGTTTGACGTCAAGTGGTGGTAAACTGTAAAGTGGTGGTCAAGTGGTGGTAAAGTGGTGGTAAAGTGGTCAGTTTGTTTATTCAGCGTCATTTTCAGATAACGAATTAAAACTTCCCAATTCCCATGTAAGTTTCATGTCATGTTCTGCCGTTAGTTATCTTATCTTAACCACTGTATTTTCAGTTACTGAACAGAATCAAGTGTTGACGTCAAATAAGGGTAATTTTTATGGGAGGGGCCACTGCTTATCAGGGTGTAAATTATACATTCTACAAATTGTTTAATGATGAGGCATTTTTGCAGACCACAATATGAAATTACCAGGTCATGGTTATTCTTACTCATAATAAATTATTTTGAGTAAGAATAGTGCACTTTTAAAACCAAACATCACACTCATTACCCTTTATTTAACTACACTCCTCATTAAAAGTTCTCTCTAACTCTCTTAATAATTGCGAGCCTGAAAACGCCGCCTCCCTACCAAGAGTCTCTGTTTAAAGCAGTGACATTAGCCGCGTTGTTAAAAATAGCTTACACTTATAACATTCATGTACTATCTGTGACTAAAGTCAATACAGTAGTGTATACAGGCTTATATTATCGTGTACAGTGTACAATCCAATACTTGGCTAATGAAATGTTGATATATTTACATGTTTAGATTACATTTGCTACCACGCTACACACGCTACACACGCACCCTCCCATCCACCCTGGATCATATAGAATGATCCATGGTCTCTTAAGAATGAAATATAATTACCACATACAATCTCCATCACCACGCGACAGCAGAGAATGAGTAGAGAATAAGGCATATTAATATAATAGCAAATTAATATAACAGCATATCACGTGATCACCATGGCTACTATCATGTACGTGGTATACATCACATAATACATAGCATAATTGCTTAGAAATAGCATACAATAGTCACCTACATGTTGATTTAACTAGAGATGTATTATGCGATGTGTGGGAAGGCATCACTCATTCCCCCAACACGCTCCAGGAAACAAGAATGTGTGGTATTGTGCCGGAATGAGTGGTATTGTGCCGGAATGAGTGGTATTGTGCCGGAATGTGTGGTATTGTGCCAGAAGCAGCGCATAAAATGTGGAAGCTCCATCAGAGACAAATGGAATTAGGCCGACAATTTGGTGAATAGTCACAGAAGACATGCAGGAAGTTGTAGCGCCGTGTTTTACAGACAACAAGTAATACCAGGTGGGGAATGTGTGCAGTGGTGATGTATCATGTAACGCGTGACGTCACGCTATTGATCATGTGACGTCACGTTATTGAAGTGCATACCTGTAGCCAACAAAGCGGGGAGCTGATTTTGCGACAGCGGATTTGAACTTGTTCGGTGAAACTGTATCGTGTCTTCCCGACCACATGTCATTTAACAGGCTCGCAAACTCTGTAATTAATTATATAATTAGATAATTAATTATGTGATTATGTAATTATATAGGACAGTATGGTAGGGTTAAGGGCCAAGGATCAGCAGTAATCATATAAATATAACATATCCGCCAACAGTGGATATCCAATGTACAAAATGTACATATTGAAACGTGATAAACTTTGAGCAGGAGTATATCACAAAATATAGACTACTGCGAGTGAAACTCCAGGGAAACTATCTCCAGACCCATTTATAAGTGGACAATTTTACGTAGTTAATAAGTTTCGGAAGGCAAACTCTTAAACTCTATAAGTAATTAATTGGTCTGGGTTTGGCTGTTAAGAATTTCATGTTGCACTGTAGTTCCACAGCCAACTTAAAAGTTCATTTTTACCAATCGGGAGGGGACTTCGAACGATATATTATATGTAATAGTACATATCATTTATAAATAAAATTACATATTTGGCATATTATTATACTGCTCAATGGCCATTGAGATTATAACAGATTATTATGATTGATCTAATCGTAAAAACGATTGAAAAAAACATAAAAAACCAGTGAGAGCACAAAAACAAGTTAGTTACAAAATCTAAAATTTCCAACTAACCTTCAGCAAGGCGACCCTGCATTTTACTGGTGTTACTCAAATCCATCTTATATTTCTTGGACAGGAAGTATTCCCGGACCAGGGCAGAATGTGACAGACACTGCAGGATACTGTTCATGAAGCAAGTATTTCCCAGATTCTTCAGACCAACCAAACCGTTACCCTGAAATAAGCAGTATGTCAAAAACGATTCATGTACTCTAGTTCGCACTATAGACAACTAGACCTCATTGGATACAGCAGAAGATATGTGAGAATGTACTCTATTTCGACAGTCGAAGTTTTCTTGTCGAACTTTAGTACGTGTCGTCCTTGAGTCCAGGTAGCGCACTTAGGTTCGACAGAGTCGAACCTTAAGGTTTCTCGAACTACAGCTACAAACTACAGTACGTGTCGAACTAGAGTGCGTGTCGAACTTAAGTACGTGTACCATCAAAAACAATGGTTGGTGTTTAAAGTTTTGTCTGTAGCTTGACAGGTTTCTTACATATTAAGGAATGCAGTTTGTGAATTCTATGGTTATATATTTTAGGTTCCACGTGAAGAATTTAGATAATTTAGAATATATTGAATGCAACATTGCTATGCATAAACAAAATTGAGGTTACGAAACTCTCTTTATATGGTTTAAAGTTAACAAGAATTTTTCTGTTTACAGAAAATCCCTCCTATACACAAATTTGTGTGGGATGATTCACAGACGCTCATTTAATAAAATTTGGCTTGAATTTAGGAGCTCTATTTTGAAGAGCAGTTGCCAAGAACAGGACTCTGACGTCACGTTAATTATCCTGTACGTGAGGCCAGTTCAATTAAGTGATTAAGTTTAAATTAATGTCTTCTGGCCAAGTTTAGGGTTGGACTTTATTATAATTTGTTTGACTAGGTAAACAGTAAACAGTATGGATGATACTGTGTTGTGTGTGAATCCAGTCTAACTTGGTCATGAATTAAATTTGTAGTACGTTTAGCAATGAATATTGAATATGTACATAGTGAGCAGTCTCAAATACTGCATAAACAGAGCTTGAGTGACTTTACGTAGGAAAAGGACTTAAAGTTGGAAATCGCGTGATGGTCCAGAATTACAGTGACCAAACAATTAGAAAAATCAGTGGTCATTGAATAACAGTGACTTAAAACATCACTAATTTTAGAATTTCACTGACTACAAAATTAATCTGACTACAAGAATATTTAGCACCCACCTGTAAAGACGACAAGCCGGATTCCCCGTCAGGTATGTCACTACAATTAGTTTTACTAGACTTAAACTGTGCCTTGAAGCTGTTCTTAAGTTTTAAAGAAGATTTTGAAGATTTCATAGCCTTTTTATCTTCCTCATCCACAACTTCCGCTATTGAATTTTCTTCCTTCTTCCCCAATTCCCCAGCAGACAAAGACCTCGGCAGTGAAATCTTGAACATATCCTTGAAAAGCCGATAATCAAAGCTGCTGCCCCTAGAGTGAGATTTCTTAGTTTTCTCCATTTTCTTCCTTTTGTTGTCTGTTCTAGAACCTTCATTGTTCTTCGCAGATCCACTCTCGAGCGAAGAGTACGAACTTGTCTCGCTACTCTTATCTCCTTTATCCTCGCTTGAATTTGTTTTTAGTTTTAACCTCCATTTAGAAGATTTCTTGTCTTTGGGAGAGCTAGAGGAAGTGACAGCTCCAGAATCTCCCCCGAGAAGCCCGTTGTTGGTCGGCTTCTCATCACCGTTCTCATGGTGGTGGTGGTGTCCGTTAGTTCCGTTAGTCATACCCCCGTTAGTAACCTTGTCAGATCGTTTTAGTAACGGACTCTGCAGCGCACTTCGCTCACAAGTTCCATTAGCTTCACTTTTCTTAGCTTTCCTCCCAAACATTGGCGACAATATAGCCTGTGCAATGAGGGCTACATTTCCCCTCTTACTACCATCTTTGTGATTATCACCAGCTAATTCAACACAGATACTGCAGTCACTGCAGTTAGAATGAACAGGAGAGGCAGGTCGAGAATTAGGCCTTGAGTTAGGCCTTGAGTTTGGTCGAGAGTTAGGCCGTGAAGAGGGTCTTGAGTTAGGAGTGAGGAGATGAGGAGACCGGGGAGAAGGGTGAGGAGAGCGGGGTGGCGACTGGATGGGAGACAGGGACCTAGCGACAGACCCTGGGCGCTCCGTACATGTCGTACTCATTCAGCCGACCCTACAGCTGTAATAATGCCATCAAGGTTATTAGATGTAAAGATACGAGCGTGATCAGTTAAAAGGTAGTAATAGTATCGTGAGAATGTTAGAATACTTGTGGGGAGATGATGATGTTAATATTCTTCCCAAAATGGCAGAATATTCTACCCATTTTGGAATAAGATACATGTCACTATTTCATCTGTCAAGCCCACACAATATATAGTACCACTTCAAAACAGTGATATGCAATTATACTGGTCTATATTATTTATATACTGTAATTAAATATGTTTAGCGGTCAATACACACAATATATGGAAACTTTGTAATAGTTTACTGCAACATAGCATGAGTCTGAGCTTAATCAAAAATTAATGCTCGCGTCACAATGCCATCAAAACGACAGTAAATCTTCACATGACAACATCGTAGCAGGGCAAGTTAAGTAGATTAAGTAGAGTAAAGAAAATAAATAAATTAGGGACCTCTGTCGGTGGGGAGACATACACACCTAGACAACTGAAATTACGTGACAGTAGACATTAGAAGAGCTTTAGTGGGGGTATTAACGTCTGGATAACCGGGAGGTTACGCACATTAAATACTGTTATATTATACTGAATATAAGTAGTGTACTTAGCGAGAGATAGTTGAAATAAGTCAGAATCTTGACCGAAAACTAAGTTTATCATTTTAAAGAAGGTTGAATGTTGAGGTTTCGGTAAATTCTATAGCTAAATAAACGTAATGCCGTGACAAAATCAATTTTTATTCATTTCTCTAGATACTTGTAACAGGAAAGGTACAAAAGTAATTGATATTTGGTATGTAAGCGATCAATGGCTATGCTCCAAAGCAATATGAGATAACCATGGTGGAATTAAAAATTCAAAAACATACACTGCATGTAAAAATTAGAGAACCAAAATTTAACCGAATCGTCATAATCAAAATAAAATTTATGTCGAGTAACATAAGTTCCAAATTGTGAGGAGTGAAATAGGATAAAAATACAGGAGAAGATCACAATTTTAAGTAACATAATACTTCCAGAAGGAAAAAAGCTGTGTTTATAATGTTAAACTTGTGATATTTATATATTTTGCCTTTAATTGTGATTAATATTTCCTAAAGTTTAACTAGCGGTATATTAAACTGAACAATGAAAACTAATAGATGCAATGTGGCCGAGAAAGTAAGTTATACAGGTTTTAAAGAAGGTTGAAGAAGGATGAAGAACGTTCGAGTAAATTTATAACGCTAATTCTAGATCGTGATGCCGTCGACGAAAATCAATTTTGTCAAATTACAACTTTCCCTTCCTCCCAGAGATATTGATACAGGAGGAGACAAAAAAGTAAGATGAATATTGGGATGTACGCGCCATCAGATGGACTATGTCTTAAAGCATATGCAGAAAAAACTGGTGAAATTTAAAGCAAATCAAAAACATACCCACTGGACATGTCCAGAACTATTACAGCAGAACCCAAAACATTTAACCGAATCGTGCACAATCAAAAATAAAGATATCTATGGAACACTCCCCCGCAGTTCAACTCTAATACTAGTCCCACACACACGAGATAGCTGCGGAGGGAGCGAGGGAAGTGACGAGCTAGATTAAATAATACAGGAGAACGATCACCACAATTTAAATATTTGTAACTTAATACTCTCGCAAAGGAAGAAAGCGTGATCTGAGAGAAGTTGTATAACCTTGTGGACTAGTCCTCCGTATTATATTTCGTGCGTTATGAAGTTACGGTGATATAATAAGGTTTCCGCATAATATCGCATTTAATTTAAATGTCGCGTTATATTTAAACTGAACAAGCTGAAAGACGCAAAATTAATTTCGGTATAACTACTATAAGGGTGTTAATTAGTAGCTCCAATGGGTGACGATATTATGTACATATATATCCTATAGGGAAATGTAAGGATGCTTTAGTGGGTGTTATCATGGCATCAAGATATGGTCTGACGTTAAAAAGTGCGACGAGGAGTTCTCATTATTTCACCTTCACTTCATTATTTCACCTTACAGATAAGGGTGGTATAATACTAAGAGCTCACCCATACCAGTAAACCAAGCAAATTACAGACATAAAATAAAGAGAGCAACAAAAATGCGACATGTAGCTAGACAGCACACACGAATGTACTGCACACGCACAATTCTCTCTCTCGCTCTCTCTCTCTCTCTCTCTCTCTCTAGTTCTCCTGCTGTAAGCTATTATTGGAGAAGTGCAGCACTTCCTGCAACACGCGCGTATGTGTGTGTGTGTGTGTGTGTGTGTGTGTGTGTGTGTGTGTGTGTGTGTGTGTGTGTGTGTGTGTGTGTGTGTGTGTGTGTGTGTGTGTGTGTGTGTGTGTGTGTGTGTGTGTGTGTGTGTGTGTGTGTGAAAGGGAAACCCCGCGCGGAGGGGGCCAGAAGTAATCAAAAGTAAGGAGGCAGGGGTTTGTTAGAAAACACACGAACCAGATTGAACGAGAAACGCAACTAAATACAGTCAGACACTACAACCAGTAGTTATTTTTAGGGTCCATCTATAACTCCGGTCTCACAAAGCTACCGGCTCCAAACTATTGTTAGCCCTCAATCTTCAGCGTATATTAGTACATACCACACAGTCTATAACAGTCTATAAGTCAAAAATAGAATAGTACTCATCATTATCAGAGACCTTATATATCGAGTCCTATTCTATTCCGGACGATGAAAATCAATAACTTTTTGCACGGATCGATATGAATTAACAGGCTTGTTTGTATTAAATGGGTGCTGTGAAGGTAACTGTTCTTGCCTTACACATTACAACTTTACATTAGAAACACAATTTCTTTCACCCTCTGATCCACCGACAATTAAATGTAATATGGTTTTAACAATTGAAAACATACACAAACTAAAAGCAGCAAGAACAAGCATATCAACACAAAACAAAATCACACTAAGAAAGCACAGTGCAGACACGCCCTAGATCAAAATGAATGCCTACACAGTACACAGATCGATCAAAACACACAGCATACCCAGTAGTCTATTGTGTGCTGTGAGTACACCACCAGCACATGTATCTAATATTACCTAGCATAAATCATAGACTACACACTAGGTATTGATTACATCTCGCATCATTCACTGCATTATGTTTGAGTTGGGGAGTGCGTGTGATAAATTGTAGTTTGATGTATGTATATTATTTAAAATTAGTGCCCGAAATTCGAAAATATTATAATCTTTACAGACAAAGGAATTTGGTTTAGGCATCAGAGAAATATAAGGAGTAAGATTCACATGACTGTAACAGAGTCACATGCTTAGTCACATGCCTAGTCACATGTGAGTCACATGCCTAGAGCCTAGTCACGTGTGACTCACATGGCTAGTAACATGTGAGTCACATGCCTAGTCACATGCCTAATTACAATGAAATGCACTAAAAGCACTACACTTAGAGGTCAGCGTTTCGTTACACCTAAAAGTAAAACTTGGAATTTTGCGAAAATTTAGTCCAGTACATAGCCACCATAGTAACCATAGTAACCATAGTAACCACATCCGTTGTAACAGTACATATAAGATCGAATCTAGTAGTTGGCTCAATTCCTAGTCCAATGTAATTGTAAATGAACCTAGATTGGGTTAGATTATTACATAAATTAGTCATATTATGTCAGCACATTTACATTGAACTAGGAATTGAGCCAAAACTAAATTCACGCACAGGTGCGTTCTTTATGTCATTACTAATTATGGTGATTAGGTGACCCAACCCAACCAACCTGAATAATGGTGATTATGGTGATGACCATGGTAATGGTTCGAGTGTAGGGAACGAATGAAAGAGATTGGAGAACAAGTACCCACGTAACAACTTCCAAAACATACATAATGTTTAATACATATAACATAAATTATACGACCATCATATTTTGACATATTATGGACAATCTGTATAATAATTCATAATTACACGGTAACTTTACCTTATATGTCTAATTACATTGTACACAGTAAAAGTGTAAAACCCTGGATTACCGCATCGCCTACTGTAAAACCCTGGATTACCGCATCGCCTACTGTAAAACCCTGAATTACCGCATCGCCTACTGTAAAACCCTGGATTACCGCATCGCCTACTGTAAAACCCTGGATTACCGCATCGCCTACTGCAAAACCCTGGATTACCGCATCGCCTACTGTAAAACCCTGGATTACTGCATCGCCTACTGTAAAACTCTGGATTCCCGCACCGCCTACTGTAAAACCCTGGATTACCGCATCACAAAGACCCGCAACCAATAAATCAACCAACAACGCAAACTAATGCTGAGGAATGCAATATACCGGAGATATATTACAAAATATGTTAAAAGTTAAGCTGTGGGTCGTGACTAGGATAAGGAAATATATTGGGTAAACAAATCAGTAACTGATACCTTATGGCCAGGGAGCGTGTGAACGAATTTCATGTTCTGGATTTATGGGGGAAGGGTTAAGGCGTGGGAGGGGGCCGGGGGGTGTCGGTGGCTTTTTTTCGCAATTTTCAAGGATAAATGTCGAATTGTAATGATCCCTTGCTACAGTTTGTGGTAATGAATTATAATAATATTAGTATTCATATAATATCATGACACAGGAATGAAGTCCCCAGTCAAGGCAGCAGTCAGAAACCAAGTCAATTACTTATCTCATACAGTATCTCATACTTTATAACCGTTTTAAGAGTGTTCAGATTTTTAAAGGAATTTTGGGTTTTACTAACTTTTTACAATTTTTAGGGCTTATGTCACTGAAGATGACGCCTTGCAACATGTTTGACGATAGCCTGTAGTAGATTGATAGTTTGATCTCAGTATTTACAACAATTCATCTAGTTTGATTGATTCAAAGGGAAACAAATTCCTCTGTATCTCATATTCATCTCATCCCAACAATCTGCAGTACACAATACATCTTTACAGCACAGATAACAGCAAAAACAACATGACAGTATGTGTGCAGCGACCTGAACATACTGAACTATTACAGCAAGAGTAGGAAAGGACCGGCGTCTACAGGGTCCCCCCACTAGGCACTACCCCTGAAGTAGAAACAAAACGTTAACCATTTCCTACAACTACACTGTTAGTACGTGTGCCCGATACTGTCCAGTTACAAACCCAAAACTCTTACATCAACATGTCTAACAAAAACAATAAGACCACACAGTTCAGGAAATGCATATAAATTACACGAAGCTATTATGTGATGTACTGGATCGTGAATTTAGCCTCTAGATATAATGCTGCTTTGAGGTAATTTAAGAATATTCCACAGAAATCCACTAGGACGAGTGCCAGGTAGTTATAATCTTGGCACACAGCCAACAATTATTACACAATATTACAGTAATCGCTTTAATTAAATCCCTTTTTACAGGGCATGAACTATGAATAAAATAAAGTGGTGTGAGTGGAAGGAAATATTGTATTGATTCTATTAAATGTTTGTTTGTAAATTTAGTGGTTAACAGTTAACACAGGTTGTAGTAACAGGCTAAATGTATATAATATATTAACTTAACCTGCTTGTCAAAGTACAATAATATGTAATATTTAATAATCTTTTGTATGGATGGATAAATCATATTTTATTGGAATGAGTACTGAGTAACTACATTTGCATGCGTACATTCTACTCCGGTTGTGGTGCAGAGAGGCATGCACAAATAACCGGTTCTGGATTTTAAACACTAATTCACTTTGTGTAAGTCACGTGTTATCGGGGGTGATGCAACGTCAATTAATGTCAATTAATGTCAATTAATGTCAATTAATGTCAATTAATGTCAATTAATGTCAATGTCAGTTTTGCAAAATTTTGGAATACTGACATTAATTGACACGATATTTTTCGACCAGAGATTATGTAGTTCTACCATATTTTTAGCACTTTAGAACGTTTATATCATCAATTTATTCACTACTATCACATATGGAAATGTGAAATGTGAAAAAATTCAGATCATTAAACAATAAAACTAAAATAATACGGTTTTCCGAAATTAAATTTTCTTAAATGGGCGTGGCCATCCAAGGGCGTGGTTCTCAACATCATCAGAACTTAAAACCCACATTAAACGAAATGCCTTCATGACATTTATTTTGAATAACGAATCTAAACAGCTAACATTACTCCTTCATACTAAAAAAGCCGATTCTAGATATTTTACCTGTATAAGAAACCAATAAAATATGGGCGTGGCCGGTGGGGACCGAAGATAGAAGAGTTGGAAGCTGAAATTTTGTTTGGTGGTCTTTGAAGCTAAGGATCAACAGATAAGAACATACTCATAATTATTCAAGGACATTTTGTTTTTTTGAACCGGTCTAACTTACATAGACGTGAATATCTTGAATATTTATCGAATAATGATAATCTCAAATTTCAAGACAAATTAATGTCAATTAATGTCAATTAATGTCAATTAATGTCGATTAATGTCAATTAATGTCAATTAATGTCAATGTCAGTTTGGGGTTTTTATGGAATACTGACATTAATTGACGTTGCATCACCCCCGTGTTATCCAAGTGTGTAAGTCACGTGTTATCCAAGTGTGTAAGTCACGTGTTATCCAAGTGTGTAAGTCACGTGTTATCCAAGTGTGTAAGTCACGTGTTATCCAAGTGTGTAAGTCACGTGTTATCCAAGTGTGTAAGTCACGTGTTATCCAAGTGTGTAAGTCACGTGTTATCACGTGTGTAAGTCACGTGTTATCACGTGTGTAAGTGCCACACATCCAGCACCGTTTTAGTGTGAGGAGTGTAGGTTTGAGTGTTACTATTATCTCGTTTAATACTGTAGTGAAAATTAATATCATTTATCCAAGGCTAACTAATCCATTTTTACATTCATAACCTAATTAATTCATAATATAAACTAGACTGCTAAAAGAAGCATTTTGCATCAAATACAACTTTAGATGGATTAGCTATTATACAGTATCTTATGATTACAAACGAATCCCCTTCAAATAGGACAACAGGTACACAGTTTTACAGGTACACAGTTTTACAGGTACACAGTTTTACAGGTACACAGTTTTACAGGTACACAGTTTTACAGGTACACAGTTTTACAGGTACACAGTTTTACAGGTACACAGTTTTACAGGTACACAGTTTTACAGGTACACAGTTTTACAGGTACACAGTTTTACAGGTACACAGTTTTACAGGTACACAGTTTTACAGGTACACAGTTTTACGGCGGAAACAGAACAACAAAGATGCGGCGTAATACGTTATGTTAGAGGCTAGCAGCGATATAATACTTACAACAAAAATGTACTCAACTGTATTGACTATTGAGAGACTAATATTACATACGTACAATTACTTACACATACTTTGAGCACATACGCACATTAAATTACCCATACTATGTGCACATAAGCACATTAAATTACCCATACTTTGTCCACATACAATTAATTACCCATACTTTGTGCACATACAATTAATTACCCACACTTTGTGCACATTATACACACAATTCATAACTCATACATAATCATCTACTCTACCATAATATTGGGTATGTTGATATACATTATACACTGCACAATGTACATTGTATTCCAGGATATAATGAGCTGGATGAATTGTTTGCTAGGGTCACGCTCTGTATAGCATGTACAATACTCACAACTCATGTGCCTATTTAAAGCAGCTATCACATGTGTACATTATTAGTATTTGCAATCAAATATAGACAGGTGAACAATGTGTGAAGTTAGAACCTGCAAACATTTCGATCTGGTTGAATGTTGAAATATAACCGCGTATATTATAGCTATATCATCCACGTAATAGAACAGCAACATCACGTGATAATCGCACAATGGTTCATCCCAAAAGCGATCAGACTGCCACGTGTATAAGAAAGAAAGCGCCACAAATTAAGACAAGAAACAAAGAATTAGGAGTAACAAAAGGAGATTAAGAACTTAAAACTTGATAATAAGAAAAAGCAACATAGTCCACGTTGCCGGTAATTTAATTGAATAAATGAATAAAACGCTGACTTAACACCGGAAACAGACAATTTGTCGCGTGTGAAACCTGGATCATCATTCATCACCACATGGTTACAGGTAACACTGCAAACAAGTAACTGGTTACACGCAAGTAACTGGTTACACGCAAGTAACTGGTTACACGCAAGTAACTGGTTACACGCAAGTTACAGGTTACGCAAATGAAAAGATTAATTCGAAAGAAATGTAAGTAAACTGCAACATAAACTGTGAAGGACTGTAACATAAACTGTGAATATCCTTATATAAGATAAACAGCGAAACTTTAACACAAAATGTAACATAAACTAAGATAGTGTAACTCAAGTAGCTAACGCTTCACACACGAAGCAACCCAGACGTATCAATGACATGGCAAGAGAAAGTGCGCTAAGGAGCGAGATCACAACATTGCTGAACGCACTAATTCTTAGCTCTAATTACCGCGACCTGGAGTGTGTGTAACATACCAGACACCAGTGTGTGCAGTGTGTAACATACCAATGTGTGTAACATACCAGTGTGCGTAGTGTATAACATACCAGTGTGTGTAACATACCAGTGTGTGTAACATACCAGTGTGTGTAACATACCAGTGTGCGTAGTGTGTAACATACCAGTAAGTTTGTTATACAATCAGTATAAGATATCATTTGACCTGGTAACATGAGCTCAATGCAATTACCCAGTAAGCTGTAAAAGCTTGTACACTACTTCACATTCCTACACAATTATACACTGTGTAGTTCCCGGAACTTATGATGTCACTACATTGTAACACAGCAATGAGCAGGTTACAATAGTGCTCTTACAATATTTAAATTACAATACATTCAAGTGTAGTGTAAAATCCCACTATCCAGCATTTGTTCATCTCATCTTAAATCAGAAAGCGAAAATAATACAGCATCACAAATTAAACAGCATACAAGCTGTTCACATCAAATAAGCACGGTAGTTCAGCACATATGTACCACAGGTAAGGAAGCGTGTACTGAACTGGTGGGACAAGTGAGGATGTAACTAGAAAATACGATAAATACTTAGAGGTGGCATGCCAGGAATGTTGCTGCTTGTCAAGAAATGTGGTGTGTTGGCACGCAGCCAGATTATATGGTCTGTGTGTGTGTGTGTATGTGTGAGAGAGAGATGTTGTAAGTGGGTATTACATGTTATATGTATGGGAATATGATTGGTATGTGATTGAACATATTTCTATAATGTCAGTACTAACAATTGCGTTTTGGTTTTGTGGTAATTTTGTTTGTGTTGTTTTGAACGATTTTTCCAAATTTACAAAGTTATGGATTAAGTTAACTTTCTGGTTCCTCAGAACTCAAGAAAGTTTCTGTCCAGTAGGTTAAAAAATGGAATTCTAGCCTTTCGAATTATGTAGGTAAATGGAGGCCTTTATAATCGAGTTAAGGCTTCTGTTGCTTTGAGCGATTTGACCAAATTTACAACTTTACAAATTGAAGGATTAAAACATTAACTTTCTGGTTCCCCAGAACTCAGGGAAGTCCCTCTCTAGTAGGTTAAAATGTTGAATTCTAGCCTTTCCAATTATGTAGATAAATTTAAAGATTTAAGGACATTTTGAATATTTCTAGTCCCTTATCGAGTTTTAAAGGTTAAAACAGCATGCCACTGTGCCTTTTTTGCCGGTCATTTCACCATGACTGGACGATTCCAGTGATAACCCAGATTTTAAAACCCAACTTTTTGACCAGCTATACTATTCCCGAGGTTACATCATTACATTCATCATGTCCAATAAGCGAGGAAAAAAACTCTCAATTGACATGATAGTCAGAGCCGTGGTAATGAAGTTATAACTTTATAAGGTAATAATATTAAAGCTATTTAAAGTAACCAGCAACACCCACTGATCATTAAGTTTTGTAATTTTAAAACTTCCCACCAAGCCCACATTAGGGAATTTAGATTTTACGAATACAAGCGACTGTCTGGAGATATAGAAGGGGAACTCCAATATATTGAATGTCACGTGGTTGCCTGGTAAACGGTATTATGAACCTCGCTGACCTTTCAATAAAAGCGTCGTGTAATGAATTGGTTGACAGTTCCGATTGTTTTTTTTGACACCGCACCGCTGAGTGCTGTGTCGACTCAAAGTCTTTCTTGAAAATATCATGCATCATGCCTATGTATGTTGTATATAAAGGTTTAAATATGAGGCGTTACTACTACTTACTATGTATATTATATCATGGAAGGTTAGAAATTTAATACTTTCAACACTGTTGTTGAACATATAATTTAAGTTATGGAATGAAAGCCAACATGTTATAATGTTTCGGAGTGCAAGACAAGCCAAGTTTTACACTGCTTGAGTTGTGGTGTGTGCCTTATCTAACATAATACTTCGTATTACATAACCGATATATAATATAACCGTTACACTGCTTGGAGCATTATTACAGTCAGGATTGTAAGGAATCACTCAGAAAATGTGACAAGCAAAGACCAATGCGCCACATGGAAAGAATTGTTGAAATTTGTACTTTATCACACAACTGTGACCTGCTCGGGGTCATTAAATTGATCTGTTACATGTTAGAAATTCAGATATGAAAATGAAGCAGCAGCCCGGATTTTTTGTAACACGAAGTTAGCACAATAAAATAAAAATATAGACCTTAATTATTGTCTCACCTAACATAAATATTAAATAATCACGACCCTTATATAATGGTTATAACCATTATTACAGATATAATAATAATCACGTACGTAATATCACGTGTTTATAGAATATCAAGTACGATTAATATGCCTTACGTCACCATCCTGTACAAAGTTATATACAGGAAATCATTATGTTATTAATAGCCTAAAATTATGACTGATTGCTCTAGAAGCATCCATACATTGAGTTCTGGAATGTACCAATTAAAATAAACAGCGTTTAAAGAAAGCATGTAACTAATCACTCGACTAAATTGCTCGGCAATTCCCATAATTTTCTTTCAGTAGGCAAGTTTATACAGGGGGGTACAAGTACTAATTTTTACACTTTTGAAATCCGATACTCGGAATTTCAGAGCCCCTTTTCTGGCTCCAATTCAGGTCTCGGGGGGAATGAGACCTGATTAAATCTTGCTTCCAGGTGGGACACAGTAAATGGGAGGAATCAAGTTGGTGGCGATTAAACAAGAACTTTTAAACGGTTTTAACGTGGAATCCTCGAGAATGAGAGATGATGACGTCATGCGAGATGACGAAGACGGGATGAGTAGAACAGACGTATATTATGACGACCATATTGTATGTACACGGCCTTGGTGACTCGAACATTGGACCTCTACGCCACGATGACTCGAAAATAGCATTCTCACAATTCCAGAGACGTCGGGAATGAAAAACAATACATCGGTAACTTTCAAATGTTCAGTGCAACTATACGTCTCAAGATGTGCATATTTTATGTTTTAAAATCACGAGAAGCACATATTTGACAGGCAAATCACACACGTTAAATCACACGTAATGACTATATTTATCTACCGTTTATGTGAATAATTATGGGAAATTATAGAAATCAAATAATAAGTTTAAATTCACTACGATCCAGCCAAGCCAGTGATGACACAAACGGACTGCAACACAAATTAACACACAAAATAACTACAAAGAGCGATCTAAGAGGTAAATAATATGCGTTGTTTACATAAGAGCATTGCCATTAACGTAAATACAACAAAGGAAGAGTGAGCGTGTTAAGACAGACCAGGAATGTTGTGGAATGTGGGTGTAGTGAGAGTGTTAAATCATGGTTAAATCGAGTGGAGCGTGTTCACACAAGTCATAATGTTATGATAGTTGAGGTACATATTGGTTTATAATGTAATGGCGAGTCATCATAAATAAAAGGAAATGTTCAAATAAGAAGAGAAGGTAGTTCAAGAACAAATACGCAAAAAGCTATTTTGAGAAGAATGCAAAGCAAATTGTAAAGTAAGTTACTTGAGTCTGAGATATCACCAAACAAAATCTCCGCAGAAATATAATTACCAATATTTTATATCGGTACCTTGTGATATATCACCAGATACTGATCAGGCAGTGGCAGTTTCCGGGGAAAACTAGTAAGATCTTGTGACTAACTGAAAGATCTAAGTGACAAGAAAGATTAGAGTCCAACAACACGGGACCACAACACAAGTAAATCCAAGATAAGCCTCACCATCATGAAATGTGGATCTAAACACTACAGAGTACACCTCAGCTCCAGTCATTCCGAACACATGGTAAATTAGATTAAGAAAATAAAACCGGGTTTTAAGTTTGGGCCTCTTCTTATCTCTAATTAGTTTAGATCGACGCACTTATTCAGCACAGCTAATTTAAAAATCAGGTCTAGGAGAAATATGTAAGAATTATTCGCAAGTATCTTCAAATTTCCACACCATTTATTGCGGTGAACACACACGAACAAAGCTCAATTTTCAAAAGCACACATTATATATATTAAGTACAACCCCGACAATATAATACCAGCATACCAGCAATAAACCACAAGCCGCCACCACTTAACCAAGATCACCAGAATAACTCCCCGAAAAACGTCCGTGTAACTCCAAACTAAGATGAGAAGAAAAGGTGAAAGAAGAGCAACGTGCAGCAAACAGCGAAATAAAGCTGCGTGCCGCTCAGAAACAAGTGTCATTTGATACCAAGCCTCACGCTCTGCCACCACGTGACCCCAACCCTGCTTTCTCATTGGTCCGCGACCTCAGGGAAGGAATTTGATTGGCCAGTGAGGGCCGCAGAGCTGAATACGTTGTGAGATGTTAATAAACTGTAGAACGCCGAAGTAATTAATGGATGCCCTGTTTTTAAGGCAGACTTTTAGCATCATTCGATTAAAGGGACAGTGTGTGAGGGGGAGTGAGCATTCAGCCTGATAAACGTGTGATAAGGTGTGATACAGTTAGCTGTGTGTGATAAGGTGTGATTTCAGGGATATCAACACTATATAGTTCTGTTGAACGCGGCTCAACAGCAGGGGAGCTTGTTTAAAAGTTAAGGAGTTTTCTAGGAACCAGGTTGAAGGTGTAAGTCACGTGATGACCTCATGGGAATGATATTAAATTTCCGGCCACCTGATAGTTCATAGTACAACGCTTTTATGAAGCTACTTACAATTGAGTTGGACTACTGACTATTACTTAGTCTTAATGGATTAATATTATGCATTTACTCACGATCTAAATTACAGACTTACAAGACGGTTCAATTGAAGACTTATTATATCAACTTTTAAACTTACTGTCACATTCACAACAAATTTATAGCACCCACTTTATTACTATATAAGCAGGCAGAGTCGATGATTTTGAAACGGTTCAATTTGTTTAAAACAGAAGCAGACCAAACCAAACATTTTAAATATGTGTTCTATTTTGGACCAGAGCGATTTTTGCTGTGTGTACTAGAGTTAATTGCAATTATTCAATTAAAATCAATTTGTGACGGGGGGGGGGGGGGGGGGGGCCAATGGCATAAAATGGCATAAAATGGAGACTTTTTCTATGGAGAAAATGGAAAAACCCATGAGTAATTCTCCATTTTCTCCATTTTATGCCATGAATTTTGTCTTCGAAATTTCATCTTTAACACCATTTAACACCTAAATTGGACATCCTTACATGTTTATTTACGCTTACTAGGGGCGTAACAAGCTTATGAAAGCTCATAGTAGGCTACTAGATGCTTATACTAGGTTAGTAGAGGCACACTTCAGGCAAACTCATAATTACTCAAGCCTTAGTGTAAAGTTATTTCTACAGGCTACAGCAGGAGTGAGTAATAGGGGAGAGTAATAGGCACTGAGAAGTGAGACCTACATCCTCGACAGTCGAAACAAGCTCGCACTGCAAAGGGGAGCCCTACCTTCCGAGATCGCATTACCAGGGGGAAGCCTCGAGTCCAAATTTGTGTATCGAGGGGTAGGTGCAGACTTCGATAAACCGAAAAACCAAAAAAATATTTTCGACTTATAATGAAGAGGGTAGCATGAAACGTGGAGAAAAGTGGTTTTTAGAAAAACTTTGAAAAATTTTGACTTAGAAAATTTTCGGCCCGAGTCATTCTCGATACATACCTCTCGTATCGAGAGCTCCCGATTCCGAGCTCGTGTTGCAATGGGGAGGCCTGCCTTCCGAGATCGCATTACCAGGGGGAATTGGAAGCCTCGAGTCCAAAATTGTGTACCGAGCGAGGGGTAATTTTCTAAGTCAAAATTTTTCAAAGTTTTTCTGAAAAACACTTTTCTCCACGTTTCATGCTACCTTGTTCATTATAAGCCGAAAATATTTTTTTGGTCAAAATTTTTCAAATTTTTTCTGAAAACCACTTTTCTCCACGTTTCATGCTACTCTGTTCATTATTGGCCGAAAATATTTTTTCGGTTTTTCGAAGTCCACACCTTCCCCTCGATACACAATTTTGGACTCGAAGTAATGCGATCTCGGAAGGCAGGCCTCCCCTTTGCAACACGAGCTCGGAATCGGGAGCTCTCGATACGGGAGGTACGTATCGAAAATGACTCGGACCGAACATTTTCTAAGTCAACATTTTTCAAATTTTTTCTGAAAACCGCTTTTCTCCATGTTTCATGATACTCTGTTCATTATTGGCCGAAAATATTTTTTCGGTTTTTCGAAGTCCACACCTTCCCCTCGATACACAATTTTGGACTCGAAGTAATGCGATCTCGGAAGGCAGGCCTCCCCTTTGCAACACGAGCTCGGAATCGGGAGCTCTCGATACGGGAGGTACGTATCGAAAATGACTCGGACCGAACATTTTCTAAGTCAACATTTTTCAAAGTTTTTCTGAAAACCACTTTTCTCCATGTTTCATGATACTCTGTTCATTATTGGCCGAAAATATCTTTTTTTTAAATAATTTTTCTCGAAATTCTAAATTTTTCAGGTTTTCCATGGCATAAAATGGCATAAAATGGAGACTATTTCTATGGAGAAAATGGAAAAACCCATGAGTAATTCTCCATTTTCTCCATTTATGCCATTGGCCCCCCCCCCCCCCCCCCCCCTTTGTGGCAAAATGAGAGCATTCAGTCACTTTAAATCTTATCAGATTTGAGAGCTTTTAGGTACAAATTTATTCGATCTCACAATTTAATTTGATGGCGAATTTGCACTTTGGTAACAATTATTTGGGGCTGCCAGTCAGTGACCCACCAGATTGTTCTAAAGGAGGAATTCATAGAATGTAGCCTGGACAGAATGTTCCAATTTTTCCTTGACAAATTGTTCATGGCAGACAGTCTAAGTGCTATCTTGATAATTGTAGGATCATTTTTATACTTTTAAACACAATTAAACCACTCACTCAAATTAAAATTAACCGTACGACCATGTTACTTACAATTAGTTTGTCAAATCTCGGACAAAACTAAATTTTAAATTTGTGATAATCTGAAATAACTTACGGCTAATATAAGTTTGGAGGATACATCCTGAGCGATCCGACCGTTACTAGCGGTCTCCACATTCACCACCTCAGAACTTCTACCGCTTGATCCTTTAAAAAATAAAAATTAGCTTTCATTAATTAAACTAGCAGGAACCCGTATAACCCTAAAATGGTGTCAAACTCAAGACTCAAGAGACTAAAATAATTATTACCTATTTAATTCGCGTTTTTGACACCACTTGGGGGTCCAAATTTTGGGCTCTAAAATTCCTATTCCTAAGTGGCCAATTTTTTGTTTTGTCATGCTGATTTGGAGGCCATTAAAGTATTTGACCCAGTAAAAAAGTTTCAGTTGTATATCTTTTAAGGTTTTTGCGGAAAGTCGCGTTAAAGTTGATGCCGTGGTGTCAGTAAAATGGTACGGATAAACAGATTAAACACATATATATCGTCTCGCTTTAAATATGAATAAATTATAAATGTTGATAATTAGAAACTGAACGAGAGGTTAGTTTGACACCACTTGGGGGTCCAAATTTTGGGCTCTAAAATTCCTATTCCTAAGTGGCCAATTTTTTGTTTTGTCATGCTGATTTGGAGGCCATTAAAGTATTTGACCCAGTAAAAAAAGTTTCAGTTGTATATCTTTTAAGGTTTTTGCGGAAAGTCGCGTTAAAGTTGATGCCGTGGTGTCAGTAAAATGGTACGGATAAACAGATTAAACACATATATATCGTCTCGCTTTAAATATGAATAAATTATAAATGTTGATAATTAGAAACTGAAAGAGAGGTTACTACTCGCAGATTTCTATAAGGTTTTTAAGAAAGTTTCGTGAACGGTTAGGAAGATCTAACATGTATATGTACGTGACGGTTCCTAAAAAAATGCAATAAAGCAATAACCACGGTAAAGTGTAAATACCGCGAGTAAGGTATTTGCTGATATTTTCAGCAACAGTTACACCCAAGCACCTAAAAATTCCTTCAAACATCAACACATACTTTTAAATGTTGGCCATTATTTGGCCAATTTAAGGTGTTTTGACAATAGACATTAGACCATCTCCTAAATTTGCAGCCACACTGGCCACATATTTCACACATACCCAGTCACAGAGTTTTTATAATCAGGGAGTTTCGCAACTTTGAGTATGACTCCCTGTTTGCAGGCATAAATATTTTTCTCGTCACATCACACATTTTATAAGTCTCACATAATACATCCCAGGATGCAGCATGCATGAGATACTCAACAGGACATTTCACGCTCTATGCACATACAATTTGAACTCTGCCCTCTCACAGATTTACGATAAAATCCCACTGTGGTTACTACAGAGGTTACTAAAGTGGTTACTATTTGGTATAAGTACTGACCTAAACTGTCAATAGAGACGGAACGCCTGTATTTGTTGGCAATCTTCTCGATCTCGCTGTGGTTGATACGGCTGTTTCCTGTTGGTAGACCACTTGTTCTGGAGAGGGTGCTGAAATTAGAGGTGGTTATTATCAAATTAGCAAAATTAGTGAAATTAACTTAATTTATTATTATGTTGTACACATCATACATATTGTGGCTCAAAACTATCAGAATTTCCACATGTCAGATGGACGTAAAGAAAAGAAAAATAATCCTTAAAATTGTTCAACAGAACTAATATAATAAGCTTAATGTCGTTTGCTGAATGTCTGTATAGTTTTGCACTTAGCAGGCTACTGTTGTGCGCATTTAAGTTACTCTTCCTAAATCAATTAACGAGGAAGTCAAGGCTAAATCAAACTTTACTTTCATGACATTTTTTCTGTCTAGGGAAGAATTTTCGTTTATAAACATAAATGTCAGCGAAATCGGTGAAATTATCCCAGTTAATATCATGGGGCAAGTTTTATGGAAGTTCGATAGATTTAAATCTATGTATTTAATCTTCACTTCTCGACAAAACTCCTTAATATTACATGACACTCAGAATGATTAATCCTGGTCTATCTCAGGCTCGGCTCTTGAACAATAACCAGACGTATTGACTTTTGAATGTTTCCAAAACCCCTCTAGTTATCTGAAGTGTTCTGGAAGGTCCTCAACTACTATTTAACTCAATTCAGAAAGAGTTAAACAAGTTAAATAAGTTATTCTGGCTACAACTAAATTCTTCCCGGAAGTCGTATAAATCCTACCTGGATGAAGCCTGGCGACCATGTCCAGAGCTACTGTACGATCCGTAGTGTCTTGATCCTACGGTAGCACTTCCATTACTGAAAAACTGCATTTTAGCACTGAAAGTAACTGCTGCACTGTGCGTTGTAACACAACATTCCTGTAGTTATAGTGATGGAACACTGGGCTTTCGTAGTTCTATAGAAAAATAGTAAGCGAGCATTATATACACTACGTAACAGCATACAGCTAGCATTGTGCCTGTAGCTCTTATCCATATTCCATATATCAAACGTCATTTAGACAAATTGTCATGATGGCTTTAGAATGAGTTTTACAGTTATCTTGTGAGAAAATGCATCCTTTTAAATCTAATAGCTTTCTAGTATGATGTATAAAACTTAAGATTGACGTTTGAAATTTATGGCGTCATGAAGCAGAAAATAAAAGGGGGTTCAGTCGATTATTGCTTGGCCCTTGCTTCATCAGTTCTTTATAAAAACGAATTCACAGAATCAGACAGGCCGCATTTCTCGTAATCAAATCAAGCTGATCTCTTAACCTTTTTAGTTAAGGGTTAGTTAAGAGTTAAACCATAAAAACGCTAAAAAATAGCGATTTTCCCCTGGGTTATTGCGGAAAGGGTTATCGGTAAGATATCAGACGAATAATTTATGGAATGTTAAGAACTTAATTAGGTGGTCATGGTGGTAGATGAGTGATAACCTATGGGCTATGCTTAATGCTGTAAGCGAATTAATTCTAAGAGATTTTCTAATGATGAAAGAAAGAACTATCTGAATTGATTTGAAGGACAACAATAAAACATTATTCTATTAACCTTTTAAAAAATGCTTGATGGTAGCAGACGATACATTTAAAATATGT